>NW_027532609.1:201852-213168 GCF_008692635.1 Crocuta crocuta | reverse complement strand
GCACACTCTGAAGTGAAGTAAATCCCTTGGTTAGCCATTCTGGAAGCTCCTCAGGGAGGAGCTATCAAGTCATTTGACCTATGTGGCCCTGGCTATGCCATGTTGGATTCATCTTCCTTAAGAATGTTCTTCCAAAGCCACTGCTGAGGTAGCACAGTATGTCCTTGTAGGGGAGAGGAAAAAAAACATTTTTCCTCTATCTGTCTTAGATTCATTGCTTGGAGCCCTGCAAGTTAGACTGACAAAGACAGATTAACAAGAGAAAAACAAACAGAAGTTTATTAATGCTTACATTGTATGTACACATGAGAGTACTCACTGATGCATAATTAAAAGGGATAATTAGAACTAGGGGCTTATATAGCATCTGAACAAAGAACAATAAATGTATAGATAAATAGCAAGTTACAAAAGAAAAGGGATTTTAACCTTTAAAGGGTGGCACTCTGTGAGAAGGTAAATATATGGGGAAAACTAATACTAGTTAATAAGTTTTGTTATATAGATTACTCTGGTGTCACCAACAGGTTAATAAGAGCCTAGAATTGCCTCTGGTGATTAACAGTCCTCCTGCTCTTCCTGGTAGAGAAGGAGAGGGTAGAGAGCCTGTTTCTTCTCAGTTGCCTTCAGCTCAAAATAATCCTCCGTCAAAGTGGTATATTTTGGGGTGGCCTGTTCTGCCACCCTTCACCGCTCTTAGGGACTACAAAGTTTTCATCATACTGCCTGCTATTTGGATTTGGAGATCTAGGGATTGCTTGAGGATTTGAACAGGCTTGTGCAAGTCAGGTTTTTTTGGTTAAGCAATCCATTAAAAAATGTATTAGGCTCTAGATATTTCTCTGTTTCTACTTAGTTCAGTGTAAGTAACCACACTAATCATCTCAAATAAACAACTTTTAAATGTAAAAAGTTTATGTCTTTCACTTATGTCCTCTGTTCTGAGTCCATTCCTTCTCTTTGAACTTAGTGGTAGTTGTTACCTTCAGGCCATCTGAAACAACAGTCTTGGTTTGGGAAGGCCATGTCCTCTATCTCATTCTTGACTCTGAGCTGGCTACCATTGGCTGCCAAAGATATGAATGAACGGTCTGGGGTGCAGTCTTACCTCATGCTAAGATTATTCCTTAGCAACTATTTCCAATCATTGTTTCAGTTTGGGTTATAGACTCTGTTGGCATTTTAAAATTTTGATGACAAATTCACATGGTCAAAACTAAGCATAAGGTATACAGTGCAAATTGTTACTTCTACCCTTTCCCCTAATGTGTCATTTTTCTACACAATATTCATAAGTCACCAATTTTAAAAGTTGATTGCTTATCTTTTAACATCATATTCATGCATATATATATGCCAAAACCAGTCTGACATTTTATTTTCAATCAGTTTTAACACTGTATCTACTTTACCTTTTTTTTTTTTTTTTCAAGTGAGAGAGAGAAAGAGAAAGAGAATCCTAGGCAGGCTCCATACTGTCAGCACAGAGCCCAGTGCAGGGCTCAAACTCATGAACCGTGAGATCAAGACCTGAGCTGAAGTCAAGAGTCAGACACTTAACCTACTGAGCCACTCAGGTGCCCCTGCTTTTTATACCTCATAATACATTTAGAGATCTTTTCATGGCAATACACAGAGTACTTTATTATAACTGCTCAGTATTATATTTTACACAAGTACTATGGTCTATTTAACCCTGTTGATAGACATCTGGGATGTTTCTCATCTTTTCCTAATGCAAATAATGCTGCCTATGTATGTAATTTTATAGAGTGCAAGTTAAATTCCAAGATTTGTCTAGTGAAGGGTATATGCATTTGTAATTTTGATAGATATTGTCAAGTTGCTTTGCATAGACATTCCTACCAGCTATGTATGAGAGTGCTTCATTGCCCAGCAGACTGCATTGTCTATCTTTGGACATTTACCAATCTGAAATGGTATCTCAGTATTGCCTTAATTCACATTTACCTTATGATAGGAGGAAAGGTTGGATCATTTGTATTCCCTTTCTATCAACTATTTATTCTTTATATTCTATCCCAGCTTTCCTTTTTTTTTAATTTAAATTCCAGTTGTTAACATACAATGTAATATTAGTTTCAGTTGTAGAATTGAGGGATTCATCACTTACATACAACACCCAGTGCTCATCACAACAAATGCAGTCCTTAATACCCATCACCTATTTAACCCATCCCCTTACCAACTTCCCCTTTGGTAACCATCAGTTTGTTGTTTATAGTAAAGGGTCTGTCTCTTGGTTTCTCTCTCGCTCTATCTTTTTCCCCTTTGCTTATTTGTTTCTTAAATTCCACATGTGGGTGAAATCATATGGTATTTGTCTTTCTCTGTGACTCATTTCACTTAGCATGACACTCTTTAGCTCCACATCATTGCATATGGCAAAACTTTATTCTTTTCTATGGCTGGGTAATACTCCATTTTATGTATGTACCCACAGTTCTTTATCCATTCATCAGTTGATGGACATTTGGGCTTTTTCCATAATTTGGCTATTGTAAAATTTAAAGACCTTTTACCTCTTTGGCCAGGTTTATCCCAAAGTATCTTATGGTTTGTGGTATAATTGTAAAAGGGTTAATTCCTTGATTTCTCTTTCTGCTGCTGCATTATGGGTAGATAGAAATGCAACCAATTTCTGTACTTTGTTTTTGTATCCTGCAACTTTGCTGAATTCATGGATCTGTTCTAGCAGGTTTTTTGGTGGAGTCTTTCAGTTTTCCACATAGAGTATCATGTAGTCTGCAAAGAGTGAAAATTTGACTTTTCCCTTGCCAATTTGTATGCATTTTATTTCTTTTTGTTGTCTGATTGCTGAGGCTAAGACTTCCAACACTATGTTGAACCACAGTGGTAAGAGTGGACATCCCTGTTTTTTTTGTTCCTGACCTTAGAGGGAAGTCTCTCAGTTTTTCCTCATTGAGGATTATATCAGCTGTGGGTTTTTCATATATGGCCTTTATCATGTTGAGTTATATTCTTTCTATGTCTACTTTCTTGAGGGTTTTTCTTGAGGCATTTGTCAAATGCTTTTTCTGTATTTATTAATAGGATCATATGGTTCATATCCTTTCTTTTATAAATGTGGTGTATCATGTTGATTGATTTGCAAATATTGAACC
Source organism: Crocuta crocuta (assembly GCF_008692635.1). Lineage (NCBI taxonomy): Eukaryota > Metazoa > Chordata > Mammalia > Carnivora > Hyaenidae > Crocuta > Crocuta crocuta. Next base: position 210,022 of record NW_027532609.1, on the reverse strand, counting down.
AGCCCTGCAACCCAGGAATAAATTCTACTTGATCCTGGTGAATAATTCTTTTAATGTATTGTTGAATTGTATTTGTTAGTATCTTGGTTGAGAATTTTTGCATCCAAGTTCATCAGGGATATTGGTCTGTAATTCTCCTTTTTAGTGGGGTTTTTGTCAGGTTTTAGAATCCAGGTAATCTGGGATTCACAGAATGAGTTTGGAAGCTTTACTTCCATTTCTATTTTTTTGAACAGTTTGAGTAGAATAGGTATTAATCTTCTTCAAATATCTGGTAGAATTCCTCTGGGAAACTGTCTGGCCTATGACTCTGGTTTATTGGGAGATTTTTCATTATTGATTCAATTACTTTCCTGGTTATAGGTCTGTTCAAATTTCTATTTCTTCCTGTTTCAGTTTTGGTAGTGTGTGAGTTTCTAGGAATTTTTCCATTTCCTCTAGCTTGGCCAGTATGTTGACATATAATTTTTCTAGTATTGTCTTAAAATTGTTTATATTTCTGTGGCATCTGTTTTGATCTCTCCTCTTTCATTCATTATTTTATTTAGTTGTGTTTTCTTTTTGATAGGTCTTGCTAGGGGGTTATCAATTTTGTTTATTCTTTCAGAGAACCAGTTTTTTGTTTAATTGATCTGTTCTACTGTTGTTGTTTTTCTTAAGTATCATTTACTTCTGCTCTAATCTTTATTTTTTCCCTTCTTCCGCTGGCTTTAGGCTTTATTTGCTGCTTCTTTTCTAGCTCCTTTAGGCATAGGGTTAGGTTGTATATTTGAGACCTTTCTTGCTTCTTGAGATAGGCCTTCATTGCAATGTACTTTCCTCTTAGGACTGCCTTCACTGTATCCCAAAGGGTTTGGACTGTCCTGTCTTCATTTTCATTTGCCTCCATGTATTTTTAAATTTCTTCTTTAGTTTCCTGACTAACCCATTCATTTTTTAGTAAGAATGTTCTTTAACTTTCATGTATTTGTGTTCTTTCCAAATTTTTCTTGTGTTTGATTTCAAGTTTCATAGCATTATGATCCAAAAATATGTATGGTATAATCTCAGTCTTTTTGTACCTACTGAGAGCTGATTTGTGACCCAGTATGTGATCTATTCTGGAGAATGTTCCATGTGTACTTGAGAAGAATATGTATTCTGCTACTTTATGATGAAAAGAACTGACAATATCTGTTAAGTCCATCTGGTCCATTGTGCCATTCAAAGCCACTGTTACCTTGTTGCTTTTCTGCTTATATGATCTGTCCATTGCTGTAAATGGGGTATTAAAGTCCCTTACTATTATGGTATTATTATCAGTGAGTTTTTTTATGTTTGTTATTAATTGATTTATATATTTGGATCTTTCAAGTTAGGGGCATAAATATATTTACAATTGTCAGATATTCTTGATGGATAGACCCCTTAATTATGATATAATGCCATTTTTATCTCTTGTTACAGTCTTTGTTTTGAAATCTAGTTTGTCTGATATAAGTATGGCTACTCTGGCTTTCTTTTTACTTCCATTAGCATGATAGATGGTTCTCAATTCCCTCATTTTCAATGTGCAGGTGTCTTTCAGTTAAAATGTGTCTCTTGTAGGCAGAATATAAATTGTTTTTATCCATTCTGATACCTTATTTCTCTTGATTAGATCATTTAGTCCATATACATTCATAGTGGTTATTGAAAGATGAATTTAGTGCCATTGTGTTGCCTGTAGAGTTGGTGTTTCTGGTGATGTTATCTGGTCCTTTGTAGTCTTGATTGCTTTCATCTTTGTTACTCCACTCAGAGAGTCCCCCTTAAAAGTTCTTGCAGGGCTGGTTTAGTGGTCAGGAACTCCTTTAGTTTTTGTTCGTCTGGGAAACTTTTTCTGTCTCCTTCTGTTCTGAATGACTGCCTTCCTAGATAAAGGATTCTTGGCTGTAAATTTTTCCTGTTCAGTACATTGAATATTTCCAGCTACTACCTTCTGACCTACCAAGTTTCAGTGGACATGTCTGCTGCTAACCTTATGTATCTATCTTTGTCAGTTAAGGAACTTTTGTCCCTGGCTGCTTTCAGAATTCTATCTTTTTTGCAAGTTTCACTGTGATATTTTGTGGTGTTGACCTGTTTTTGTTGATTCTGAGGAGAGTTCTCTGTGCTTCTTAGACTTGAATGCCTATTTCCTTTCCAAGTTTAGTGAAGTTCTCAGCTATAATTTGTTCAAATAAACCTTTTGTCCTTTTCCCCTCTATTCTTGTTCTGGGGCTCCTATAGTATGGATATTATTTTGTTTCATCAACTAAGTTCTCTAATTCTCCCCTCATGATCTAATAATTTCCTTTCACTCTTTTTTTTTCAGCTTAAGTATTTTCCATAATTTCATCTTCTGTATCACCTATTTCTCCTCTGCTTCTTCAGTCCCTGTTGTGACTATATCCAATTGGTTTTGTATCTCAGTTATAGCATTTTTTAAATTTTGTCCTGACTAGTTTTCAGGTCTTTGATCTCTGCAGCAAGGGTTTCTCTGGTGTCTTCTATGCTTTCTTAAGGCACAAATAGTAGTCTTATGACTGTTTTTATAAATTGTTGTTCAGATATATTGCTAATATCTATTTTGAGCAAGTCTCTGCTTACATTTCTTCTTCTTTTTGGGAGAATTTTTGTGGGGAAAATCCTCCATCTTGTCATTTTGGCTAAATTTCTGTCTTGTATGTGTTTTAAAAGCCTTTTAGATTTCCTGCACCTGGGAATACTGCTATATTAAAAAGGGGTCATACACTGTCCAGGGCCTGGCCCTTCAGAAAGCGTTTCTGGTATATGCTGTGTTCACTCTGCTGCTGTATTTTGGCTCCTCTTTTCCATGTGTCAGTCCTCTGCAGAGCTCCTCCCAGCTTGTAGTGTGGGAGTATTTGGATCTTTAACAAGGTGTGCTTTGATTTGTTTGTTGAAATAAGCCTGGAGAAAGGGGGAAAATGAAAGCCTGGTCCCAAACAAAGAGAAAAGGAAAAGGAACAAATAATATCAGAGAATCAAAAAACTATGTCTATTCCAAAGAAAAAGAAAGGAAAAATAAAAAGAAGATGAAGAAAAGAAAAAGAAAGAGAAAAGAATAAAAAAGCCTGATTTCAACAAAAAAAGGAGAGGGATGGGGGGAACAGGAAATGAAAAAAACAAACGAGAATGTATGAGCCTGATTCCAAAAACAGAAGAAGAAGAAACAATAAAATAAAGTACTGCAGGTGTCATTTTGAAGCACTTGATTTTCAGTGCACTTGGTGCTTGGGGGCTGCTCTCTGTGCTGTTGTGGAGGAGAGGCTCACTGCATTGGCTCAGAGCCAGTCTTGCCCCAGTAAATAAGCAGTTGCCCAGCACATGGTGGGGAGGGGGGGAGGGGGGCGAGTTTGGTGTAAGTGCCCACCTCTGCTGGGGGCCTCTGTGTTGCACTCTGAAGTCCCACCGTGTTGGTGTTGGAGGGAAATTGGTGCCACCCCAGTCTCTTGTCCCTGGACTGAGGATCTCACACCCCTGCTGTTCAGGCAGCCCTCACAGAATGACAGGGCAGTCAGCTCATCCTGCACCACAATTCTCCTGCATTTTTTCTTTGGCCTGAGGCTGGAACTCAAAACCTGAAATCTTAAAGGACCCTACACCATGCGATCCACTACCGTCTGGAGTACAGCCTTTCCAGGCGGTGTCTGAGACCCTCTGTCCCTGAAAAATAGTCCCATGCCTACACAGTGTGCAGAAGCTATGGTGTAGCACTGCTAACAGCAGCAAAGGTTATATTCCCTCTTGGTGCTCCTCTGTCCCCTGCTAATGAAAGGCCTGGCCCCTGCATGGTCTTTCATCCCTTGGGAGGCAATATACCCTCTTCCAAGAGTACTCTAGGAAGGGGAATGTTCTCTCCCAGTGGGCCCTGGAGATTATCTCCTACACCTCTGTATGCACTCTGGGGCCAGCTCCCTCCTCCCAGGGAGCATGTGACACAGCTCCACTCTGGGAAAGTCTTGACCTTCGAGAACCTCAGAGTTTGAGCTCCAAATGCTGTTTCAAAAAAAATAAAATAAAATAAAACCTGTGACACTCAACACTAAGTACTTCTTGATCCCCAGTCCATGGTCCAGAGAGGGTTTCCTCTTGTGCGAACCCAAGGCTACACTCTCTCAACCCCTCTCACTTTCTCTCCCTTTTGTCTCTCCATGATAAGGGTTCTCTCCCCTTTACAACCCCTCTGTTTTCTGTCTCCCAATTTACTTCCATGCGCCTTATACCTACCAAAGTGTATCCCTCTAACTGTGAAGATCTTTCTGCTACTCCACGGATGGCTTTCCTGGGTGTTCCAAGTGACCTGACATCAATACAGCTGTATTGGAAAAGCCCAGTTTTGATTTTGGGGTGATAGTGGGGTTCATGAGGGCCAGAGCTGACGGCCAAGAAAGAATTCTTGAAGACATCTTTGGTACCAAAAGGTGACTTAATTGAAGCACCGGGACAGGACCCCTGGGCAGAAAGAGCTGCCCTGAGACCATGAGGAGACACTGGTTTTATACTATGGAGTTGGGGAAGGTAAAGTCCAGGGGAAGTTTCCAGTAAGATTTCCGAATGCTAAAGAAGACTCATAGGATACTGGAGGCCTAGCTACTGTCAAGCTAAGGTGGTTTTCCCTATAGCAAAGCATTAGCATTAGGACAGTAGGGAGTTCTTGGAGAAAAGTTTTACTCTGCCTGCCTCAAGTATTTGTCAGTGGGCTGAAGGTTATAAGGAAATTTGTTCTGCCATTTCCTTCTGCCTTTGTTTCCCATATCACTATGGAGGGGTGATATCGGGGATCCGGGAAACAGAGTCTATAGGTTTCTGGCAGTTAGGCTATTGATAAGGTTGCCTTTTTCTTGTAATTTACTGAGATATTTATAAATAGTTGGAGACTCAAGTCCAGTAGGACTATAATCTCGATCAGTTAGCCAATTGTTTTTCCCCTTTCCTTAGTTCTTGGGCAGTCAGGAGTGCCCTAGGAATGTCATACATATCCCCCTGGGAGGGAGGGGGGCGCGGGGTGAGGGGGTGTTTGCATGCAGCCTGTCAGCTTGCCTTATGCGCCCTCATCACCCCTACCATTGCTATCATAACTCCTGGCCTAGTGAAACTTTTAAACCAGATTTGAATATCAGATACTTTGAAGTTCTTTTATTTTTTATTTATTTTTATTGAATATAGTTGCCATATAATGCTGTATTAGTTTAAGGTATACAACATAGTGATTTAACAATTCTATACATTATGCAGTGGTCATCATGAAAAGTGTAATTACCTTCTGTCACTGTACAAAGTTATTACAGTATTATTGACTATATTCCCTACGCTATACTTTTCATTCATGTGACATATTAATTTTATAACTAGAAGTCCATCCCTCTTAATCCTCTTTACATATTTCACCTATCCCACTATCCCCTTCCCCTTTGGCAACACACCAGTTTGTTCTCTATATTTATGGTTCTCTTTCTGTTTGTTTGTTTTATTTTTTTTTAGATTCCACATTATAAGTGAAACCATATGGCCTTTGCCTTTGATTTATTTTACTTAGCATAATACACTCTAGGAACACTATGTTGTTGTTGAATGGCAAGATTTCATTATTCTATTTTTTCAATAGTTTATTGTCAAGTTGGTTTACATATAACACCCAGTGCTCATGCCCACAAGTGCCCTCCTCCATGTCCCTCACCCCCATTCTCCTGCCTCCCACCACCATCAGTCCTCACTTCTCAGCATTCAAGAGTCTCTCATGGTTTTCCTCTCTCTCTCTCCCCCACTATTTTTCCTCCCTTCTTCTCCCCCATGGTCCTCCGTTAAGTTCCTCCTAATCCTCCTATACGTGCAAACATATGGTATTTGTCCTTCTCTGCCTGACTTATTTCGCTCAGCATTACACCCTCAAGGTCCATCCATGTTGCTACACATGGCCAGATTTCATTCTTTCTCATTGCCATGTGGTATTCCATAGTATAGATAAACCACATACTCTTGATTCATTCGTCTGTTGATGGACACTTAGGCTCTTTCCATTTTTGGCTATTGTTGAGAGTGCTGCTATGAACATTGGGGTACAGGTGCCCCTATGCATCAGCACTCCTGTATCCCTTGGGTAAATTCCTAGCAGTGCTATTGCTGAGCCGTAGGGGAGTTCTATTGTTAATTTTGTGAGGGAAACTTCACACAGTTTTCCAGAGTGGCTGCACCAGTTTGCATTCCTACCAAGAGTGTAACAGGGTGCCCATTTCTCCACATCCTCGCCAGCATCTAGAGTTCTCTGATTTGTTCATTTTAGCCACTCTGACTGGCGTGAGGTGGTATCTCAGTGTGGTTTTGATTTGTATTTCCCTGATGAGGAGGGATGCTGAGCATCGTTTCATGTGTCTGTGGGCCATCTGCATGTCTTCTTTGGAGAAGTGTCTGTTCATATCTTCTGCCCATTTCTTCACTGGGTTGTTTGTTTTTTGGGTGTGGAGTTTGGTGAGTTCCTTATAGATTTTGGATACTTGCCCTTTATCTGATATGTCATTTGCAACTATCTTTTCCCATTCTGTCAGTTGCCTATTAGTTTTATGGATTGTTTCCTTTAATGTGCAGAAGCTTTTTATCTTGATGAGGTACCAATAGTTCATTTTTGCTCATGATTCCCTTGCCTTTGGGGTTGTGTCAAGTAAGAAATTGCTGCGGGTGAGGTCAAGGAGGTTGTTTCCTGCTTTCTGCTCTAAGGTTTTGATGGTTTCCTGTCTCATGTTCAGGTCCGTTATCCATTTTGAGTTTATTTTTGTGTATGGTGTGAGAAAATGATCTAGTTTCATTCTTCTGCATGTTGCTGTCCACTTCTCCCAGCACCATCTATTAAAGAGGCTGTCTTTTTTCCATTGGATACTCTTTCCTGCTTTGTCAAAGATTAGTTGGCAGTACACATTTGGGTCCAATTCTGAGTTCTCAATTCTATTCCATTGGTCTACGTGTCTGTTTTTGTGCCAATACCATACTGTCTTGATGATGACAGCTTTGTAGTAGAGGCTAAAGTGTGGGATGGTGGTGCCTCCTGTTTTGGTTTTCTTCTTTAATATTAATTTGAATATTCAGGGTCTTTTGTGGTTCCATACAAATTTTAGGATCGTTTGTTCTAGTTTTCAGAAGAATGCTGGTGCAATTTTGTTGGGATTGCATTGAATGTGTAGATTGCTTTGGGTAGTAATGATATTTTAACTACATTTATTCTTCCACTCCATGAGCATGGAACGGTTTTCCATTTCTTTGTGTCTTCTTCAATTTCCGTCATAAGTTTTCCATAGTTTTCATCAAACAGATCTCTTATATTTTTCGTTAGGTTTATTCCTAGGTATTTATGGGTTTTTATGCAATTGTGAATGGTATCAGTTTCTTGATTTCTCTTTCTGTTGCTTCATTGTTGGTGTATAAAAATGCAACCGATTTCTGTACATTGATTTTGTACCCTGCAATTTTGCTGAATTCTTGGATCAGTTCTAGTAGGCTTCTGGTGGAGTCTGTCGGGTTTTCTATGTAGAGTATCATGTCGTCTGCAAAAAGTGACAGTTTGACTTCTTCTTTGCGAATTCTGATGCCTTTTATTTCCTTTTGTTGTCTGATGGCTGATGCTAGGATTTACAGCACTATGTTAAACAACAGTGGTGAGACTGGACATCCATGTCGTGTTCCTGATCTCAGGGGGAAGGCTCTCAGTTTTTCCGTGTTCAGGATGATGTTAGCTGAGGGCTTCTCATAGATGGCTTTTATGATATTTAAGTATTTCCTTCTATCCTGACTCTGTTTCAGGTCTTTATTAAAAAGGGATGCTGTGTTTTGTCAAATGCTTTTTCTGCATCTATCGACAGGATCACATGGTTTTTATCTTTTGTTGATGTGATGTATTACATTGATTGATTTGTGAATATTGAACCAGCTCTCTAACCCGGGAATGAATCCCATTTGATCTTGGTGGATAAATCTTTTTATGTGCTGTTGAATTCGATTTGCAGGTATCTTGTTGAGGATTTTTGCATCTGTGTTCATCAAGGATATTGGCCTGTAGTTCTCTTTTTTTGCTGGATCTCTGTCTGGCTTGGGAATCAAAGTGATGCTGGCTTCATAAAATGAGTCCGGGAGATTTCCTTCGGTTTATATTTTTTGGAAT
>NW_027532609.1:197651-200988 GCF_008692635.1 Crocuta crocuta | reverse complement strand
TTGGGATTGCATTGAATGTGTAGATTGCTTTGGGTAGTAATGATATTTTAACTACATTTATTCTTCCACTCCATGAGCATGGAACGGTTTTCCATTTCTTTGTGTCTTCTTCAATTTCCGTCATAAGTTTTCCATAGTTTTCATCAAACAGATCTCTTATATTTTTCGTTAGGTTTATTCCTAGGTATTTATGGGTTTTTATGCAATTGTGAATGGTATCAGTTTCTTGATTTCTCTTTCTGTTGCTTCATTGTTGGTGTATAAAAATGCAACCGATTTCTGTACATTGATTTTGTACCCTGCAATTTTGCTGAATTCTTGGATCAGTTCTAGCAGGCTTCTGGTGGAGTCTGTCGGGTTTTCTATGTAGAGTATCATGTCGTCTGCAAAAAGTGACAGTTTGACTTCTTCTTTGCGAATTCTGATGCCTTTTATTTCCTTTTGTTGTCTGATGGCTGATGCTAGGATTTACAGCACTATGTTAAACAACAGTGGTGAGACTGGACATCCATGTCGTGTTCCTGATCTCAGGGGGAAGGCTCTCAGTTTTTCCGTGTTCAGGATGATGTTAGCTGAGGGCTTCTCATAGATGGCTTTTATGATATTTAAGTATTTCCTTCTATCCTGACTCTGTTTCAGGTCTTTATTAAAAAGGGATGCTGTGTTTTGTCAAATGCTTTTTCTGCATCTATCGACAGGATCACATGGTTTTTATCTTTTGTTGATGTGATGTATTACATTGATTGATTTGTGAATATTGAACCAGCTCTCTAACCCGGGAATGAATCCCATTTGATCTTGGTGGATAAATCTTTTTATGTGCTGTTGAATTCGATTTGCAGGTATCTTGTTGAGGATTTTTGCATCTGTGTTCATCAAGGATATTGGCCTGTANTGTCGTCTGCAAAAAGTGACAGTTTGACTTCTTCTTTGCGAATTCTGATGCCTTTTATTTCCTTTTGTTGTCTGATGGCTGATGCTAGGATTTACAGCACTATGTTAAACAACAGTGGTGAGACTGGACATCCATGTCGTGTTCCTGATCTCAGGGGGAAGGCTCTCAGTTTTTCCGTGTTCAGGATGATGTTAGCTGAGGGCTTCTCATAGATGGCTTTTATGATATTTAAGTATTTCCTTCTATCCTGACTCTGTTTCAGGTCTTTATTAAAAAGGGATGCTGTGTTTTGTCAAATGCTTTTTCTGCATCTATCGACAGGATCACATGGTTTTTATCTTTTGTTGATGTGATGTATTACATTGATTGATTTGTGAATATTGAACCAGCTCTCTAACCCGGGAATGAATCCCATTTGATCTTGGTGGATAAATCTTTTTATGTGCTGTTGAATTCGATTTGCAGGTATCTTGTTGAGGATTTTTGCATCTGTGTTCATCAAGGATATTGGCCTGTAGTTCTCTTTTTTTGCTGGATCTCTGTCTGGCTTGGGAATCAAAGTGATGCTGGCTTCATAAAATGAGTCCGGAATATTTCCTTCGGTTTATATTTTTTGGAATAGTTTGAGAAGAATGGGTATTAATTCTGTTTCAAATGTCTGGTAGAATTCCTCAGGGAAGCCATCTGGCCCAGGGCTCTTATTTGTTGGGAGATTTTTTATAACAGATTCGATTTCCTCACTAGTCATGGGTCTGTTCAAGTTTTTCTCTCTTCCCGTGTGAATTTTGGTAGTGTGTGTGTGTGTGTGTGTGTTTAGGAATTTGTCCATTTCTTCTAAGTTTTCCAATTTGTTGGCATATAAGCTTTCATAGTATTCCCTGATAATTGCTTGTATTTCTGAAGGGTTGGTTGTAATAAGTCCATTTTCATTCCTGATTTTGTCTATTTCAGTGCTCTCTCTTTTCTTTTTGAGAAGCCTGGCTAGAGGTTTGTCAATTTTATTTATTTTTTCAAAAAACCCACTCTTGGTTTCATTGATCTGTTCAACTGTTTCTTTGGTTACTATATTGTTTATTTCTGCCCTGATTTTTATTATTTCTCTTCTTCTACTGGGTTTGGGGTGCTCTTGTTGCTTTCCCTCTAGTTGCTTTAGGTGCGCTGTTAGATTTTGCACTTGCGCTTTTCCTAATTTCTTGAAATAGTCCTGGAGTGCAGTGTACTTTCCTCTTAGGACTGGCTTCGCCATATCCCATAGAGTTTGGATTGTTGTGTTTTCATTTTCATTTGTTTCCATATATTTTTTAATTTCATCTCTAATTGCCTGATTGGCCCATTTGTTCTTTCATAGGGTGTTCTTTAACCTCCATGTTTTTGGAGGTTTTCCAGACTTCTTCCTGTGATTGATTTCGAGTTTCATAGCATTTTGATCTGAAAGTGTGCATGATATGGTCTCAATTCTTTTATATTTATTGGGAGCTGCTTTATGTCCCAGGATGTGATCTGTCTTGGAGAATGTGTCGTGCACACTTGAGAAGAAAGTGAATTCCATGGACTCAGGATGTAGAGTTCTAAATATATCTGTCAAATTCATCTGGTCCAATGTGTCATTTAAGTCCATTTTGTCTTTATTGATTTTCTGTCTAGTTGATCTATCCATTGCTGTAAGTGGAGTATTAAAGTCCCCTGCTATTGGCACGTTTTTATCAATAAGAGTGTTTCTGTTTGTGATTAATTGTTTTACGTATTTAGGTGCTCCCATATTTGGTGTGTAGACATTTATAATTGTTAGCTCTTCCTGATGGATAGACCCTGTAATTATTATATAATGCCCTTCTTCATCCTTGTTTAAAGTTCATTTTGTCTGGTATAAGTATAGCTACTCCAGCTTTCTTTTCACTTCCAGTATCATGATAGATATTTCCCTTTCCCCTTACTTTCAATCTGAAGGTGTCCTCCAGTCTAAAATGAATTTCTTGTAGACAGCAAATAGTAGGATTTTTTTTAATCCATTCTGCTACCCTATGTCTTTTGATTGGGGCATTTATTCCATTTACATTCAGTGTTATCATTGAAAAATATGGGTTTAGAGTCATTGTGCCCTTTGTGGGATTTATGCTTGAGGTGGTGTCTCTGGTATCTTGCGTTCCTTGCAACATTTCCCTCAGAGAGTCCCCGTCAGGATTTCTTGTAGGGCTTGTGCAGTGGTGACGAATTTTTTCAATTTTTGTTTATTTGGTAAGACTTTTATCTCTCCTTCTATTCTGAATGACCGGCTTGCTGGTTAAAGGATTCTTGGCTGCATGTTTTTTCTGTTCATAACATTGAAGATCTTCTACCATTCCTTTCTGGCCTGCCAAGTTTCAGTAGATAGGTCTGTCACCACTCTGAAAGGTTTCCCTTTGTATGTTAGGGCCCTTTTCTCCCTAGCTGCTTTCAAAATTC
>NW_027532609.1:185841-194858 GCF_008692635.1 Crocuta crocuta | reverse complement strand
GTACCCTGCAATTTTGCTGAATTCTTGGATCAGTTCTAGTAGGCTTCTGGTGGAGTCTGTCGGGTTTTCTATGTAGAGTATCATGTCGTCTGCAAAAAGTGACAGTTTGACTTCTTCTTTGCGAATTCTGATGCCTTTTATTTCCTTTTGTTGTCTGATGGCTGATGCTAGGATTTACAGCACTATGTTAAACAACAGTGGTGAGACTGGACATCCATGTCGTGTTCCTGATCTCAGGGGGAAGGCTCTCAGTTTTTCCGTGTTCAGGATGATGTTAGCTGAGGGCTTCTCATAGATGGCTTTTATGATATTTAAGTATTTCCTTCTATCCTGACTCTGTTTCAGGTCTTTATTAAAAAGGGATGCTGTGTTTTGTCAAATGCTTTTTCTGCATCTATCGACAGGATCACATGGTTTTTATCTTTTGTTGATGTGATGTATTACATTGATTGATTTGTGAATATTGAACCAGCTCTCTAACCCGGGAATGAATCCCATTTGATCTTGGTGGATAAATCTTTTTATGTGCTGTTGAATTCGATTTGCAGGTATCTTGTTGAGGATTTTTGCATCTGTGTTCATCAAGGATATTGGCCTGTAGTTCTCTTTTTTTGCTGGATCTCTGTCTGGCTTGGGAATCAAAGTGATGCTGGCTTCATAAAATGAGTCCGGAATATTTCCTTCGGTTTATATTTTTTGGAATAGTTTGAGAAGAATGGGTATTAATTCTGTTTCAAATGTCTGGTAGAATTCCTCAGGGAAGCCATCTGGCCCAGGGCTCTTATTTGTTGGGAGATTTTTTATAACAGATTCGATTTCCTCACTAGTCATGGGTCTGTTCAAGTTTTTCTCTCTTCCCGTGTGAATTTTGGTAGTGTGTGTGTGTGTGTGTGTGTTTAGGAATTTGTCCATTTCTTCTAAGTTTTCCAATTTGTTGGCATATAAGCTTTCATAGTATTCCCTGATAATTGCTTGTATTTCTGAAGGGTTGGTTGTAATAAGTCCATTTTCATTCCTGATTTTGTCTATTTCAGTGCTCTCTCTTTTCTTTTTGAGAAGCCTGGCTAGAGGTTTGTCAATTTTATTTATTTTTTCAAAAAACCCACTCTTGGTTTCATTGATCTGTTCAACTGTTTCTTTGGTTACTATATTGTTTATTTCTGCCCTGATTTTTATTATTTCTCTTCTTCTACTGGGTTTGGGGTGCTCTTGTTGCTTTCCCTCTAGTTGCTTTAGGTGCGCTGTTAGATTTTGCACTTGCGCTTTTCCTAATTTCTTGAAATAGTCCTGGAGTGCAGTGTACTTTCCTCTTAGGACTGGCTTCGCCATATCCCATAGATTTTGAATTGTTGTGTTTTCATTTTCATTTGTTTCCATATATTTTTTAATTTTTTCTCTAATTGCCTGATTGTCCCATTTGTTCTTTCATAGGGTGTTCTTTAACCTCCATGTTTTTGGAGGTTTTCCAGACTTCTTCCTGTGATTGATTTCGAGTTTCATAGCATTTTGATCTGAAAGTGTGCATGATATGGTCTCAATTCTTTTATATTTATTGGGAGCTGCTTTATGTCCCAGGATGTGATCTGTCTTGGAGAATGTGTCGTGCACACTTGAGAAGAAAGTGAATTCCATGGACTCAGGATGTAGAGTTCTAAATATATCTGTCAAATTCATCTGGTCCAATGTGTCATTTAAGTCCATTTTGTCTTTATTGATTTTCTGTCTAGTTGATCTATCCATTGCTGTAAGTGGAGTATTAAAGTCCCCTGCTATTGGCACGTTTTTATCAATAAGAGTGTTTCTGTTTGTGATTAATTGTTTTACGTATTTAGGTGCTCCCATATTTGGTGTGTAGACATTTATAATTGTTAGCTCTTCCTGATGGATAGACCCTGTAATTATTATATAATGCCCTTCTTCATCCTTGTTTAAAGTTCATTTTGTCTGGTATAAGTATAGCTACTCCAGCTTTCTTTTCACTTCCAGTATCATGATAGATATTTCCCTTTCCCCTTACTTTCAATCTGAAGGTGTCCTCCAGTCTAAAATGAATTTCTTGTAGACAGCAAATAGTAGGATTTTTTTTAATCCATTCTGCTACCCTATGTCTTTTGATTGGGGCATTTATTCCATTTACATTCAGTGTTATCATTGAAAAATATGGGTTTAGAGTCATTGTGCCCTTTGTGGGATTTATGCTTGAGGTGGTGTCTCTGGTATCTTGCGTTCCTTGCAACATTTCCCTCAGAGAGTCCCCGTCAGGATTTCTTGTAGGGCTTGTGCAGTGGTGACGAATTTTTTCAATTTTTGTTTATTTGGTAAGACTTTTATCTCTCCTTCTATTCTGAATGACCGGCTTGCTGGTTAAAGGATTCTTGGCTGCATGTTTTTTCTGTTCATAACATTGAAGATCTTCTACCATTCCTTTCTGGCCTGCCAAGTTTCAGTAGATAGGTCTGTCACCACTCTGAAAGGTTTCCCTTTGTATGTTAGGGCCCTTTTCTCCCTAGCTGCTTTCAGAATTCTCTCTTTGTCCTTATATTTTGCCATTTTCACTTTGATATGTCATGCAGAAGATCGATTCAAGTTATGTCTGAGGGGGCTTCTCTGTGCCTCTTGGATTTCAACGTCTGTTTCCTTCCCCCAGCTTGGGGAAGTTCTCTGCTGTAATTTGTTCAAGGACTCCTTCAGCACCTTTCCCTCTCTCTTCCTCTTCTGGAATTCCTATGATACGGATATTTTTCCGTTTGATTGTATGGCTGAGCTCTTGAACTCTTCTTTCATGCTCCTGTATCTCTTTTTCTCAGCTTCCTCTTTGTCTATAATTTTGCCTTCTAAATCACTTATTCTCCTTTGTGCCTCTTCAATCCGTGCATTGAACACCTCCATTTTATTTTGCATCTCATTTATATCCTTTTTTAATTTATCACAACTATTTTTACNAGATTGATAAAAAAATAAAAATAAATTCTTGTTCAGTTATTTTGCTTATATCTGTTTTGAGCTGTTCTTTTGCTGTCAGTTCTTCCTGGAATTTCTTTAGAGGAGAGCTCTTTTGTTTTGTCATTTTTATTAGATTTCTACCCCTTTTTAGTTTTAAAAGCTTGTTATGCACTCTACACCTGTGAGTGCTACTGTACCAAAGAAGGCTCTTTGACTGTCCAGGTCCTGTCCGTTCAGAAAGTATTCTTTGAATGGTATATCTTGGTCTCTCTTGCTCAGACCTTGGTTATTTTATTTTCCTACTCGTTTTTGGGACTCTCCATCATGAATACTTTGGCTTGTTTCTTGAAGTAGCTTTGAAAAGAAAACAGGCAGAGAAACACACAGGGAGCAAAGGCACTCAAATGTTAGACAAATCCAAGAAGCACACAAACTGAAAGGGAAAACGAAAAAGAAAAGAGGAAGGAGGGAAGGCAAATAATAAGAAATAAAAATACATAAAAAAAGAAGAAAAGAAAAGAAAAAAGAAGAAACCCAATAGACAAAGGACAGTCTAAAGCACATAACCAGATTTCCCAGCTACAAATAAATAGCCGGGTGTATGCAGTGCTGGTGGAAGAGCATAGAGAAAGATAGCAATGACAGGGCAGGGATGAAGCAAAATTGGAAATGAAATGAGCAAGCAGAAGGAATAAGAGGCTTTTTTTTCAAAGAGAGAAAAAGTGGAATATGGTTTTAGAGGAGGCAAGAGAAATGACGATGATGCTACTCAGAGAAACTATATAGTCTGATTACTCCAGAGAGAGATAAAAAGGTAGTGGTGGAAGTATAGAATTTACATCTAGAGAATTGATTAAATGTGATTGTTTAAGGAAGCCAGTGACCAGAATTAATCAGGGCAGTGCATCCATGTTGGTCTTGCCCCAGCTCTGGTAGAAAAAAAAAAAAAAAAAAGGAGAAGAAGAAGAGGGCAGCTCTCTAGCAGGGATGGGCGTGGTTTGGTCCAATGCATCCCGTGTGAGTCCTGTCTTGGCGGTTGCGTGGAGAAAAGTGGTGGCGCCCCAGTCCGTTCTTGAACCAAGCATTGCAACTCTCTCTTTTGGGTGTGATCTCCCCATGCCAGGGGCACAGCCAAGGTGGGCAGTGCTCTATATCCCAAGCCAGGCCTCGTCCAGATCTCAATCTGCACGCCCCATTGAAATTGCCCGAAATATAAACTCAGAGGGGAGTCCCCTAGAGCAGTTTCAAGCGTCTTGCCTTCCCCCTGGGGATCGAGCCAGAAGCCGCTGCTCCCATCTCCTCCAGGTCAGGCTGGTGAGCGAGGAGTAGTCTCACCCCGGGGTCACCTGGGACCAGTGCGTCTTGCCTAAAGTCAGCTGGACAGCAGGAAACCGTGTCTCTGTGTGTCCCGTTGCCTGAATTATAAACTCGCTGGCGAGTCCCTTAGAGCCTTTCCAAGCCTCTCACCTCTCCCCTGGGGATCGAGCCCAGCCAGAAGCACAAGTGCACAGCTTCAGGCGCTGCTGTTTCCCCTCCAGGTCCAGCTGGCAAGCAAGGAGCAGTTTCACCCGGGGTCGCCTGGGACCAGTGCATCCCGCCTAGGGTCAGCTGGACAGCAGGAAACCGGGTCCCTCTGTGTCCCGTCGCCTGAAATATAAACTCGCAGTCAAGTCCCTCAGCAGTTTCAAGCCTCTCGCCTCGCCCCTGGGGATCCAGCGGAGCCAGAAGCACAAAGGTGTGGCCGGCATGCGGCCCCTCCTGATCAAGCTGGCAAGCTGGGGGCTGTTTCCCCCGGGGTTGCCTGGGACGAGTTCGTCCTGCCTAGGGTCAGTTGGAGAGCAGGAAACTGGATCCCTCTGTGTACTGAGTGGAGGTTTTTCTCTTCTCCAGCGACAGGGACAGTGTCTTGAGCAGTTTCGGCCACTTTTTTTCCCCCTAAACTCACTGTGGCTCCCCGCAGAGGGGGATCCTCCCTCCCTCTGTGTCTCCGGTCCTGGCCCGATTTTATCTTTCCCAGTTCACACTCACACTATAAGGTTTTCTCAGCGGACTCTGTCTCCTTTTCCTCCCAAACTCCTCGATTCTGTAAGGGTTCCTATGGCTTCAGGCCTTCTCTGTTTGGGAACTGTGGGCGAGTGTTATGTATGGAGCTCCCTACTTCTCCGCCATCTTGCCTCACCTCCAAGATTTCATTATTCTTTATGGCTAAGTTATATTCCATTGTATATATCTACCACATCTTATTTATCCATTCATCTATCTTTGGACACTTGGGCTGCTTCCATATCTTGGCTATTGTAAATAATACTGCAATAAACATAGAGGTGAATATATCTTTTTAAATTGTTTTTGTTTTCTTTGGGGTAAATACCCAGTAGTAGAGTTACTGAATTATATGGTATTTCTATTTTTAATTTTTTGAGGAATCTCCATACTGTTTTCCACAGTGGCTTCACCAATTTACATTACAACCAACAGTTCCCCACATCTTTGCCAATATTTGTTATTTCTTTTTAGAAATTTCTTATCTTCTTTATACTAGCTGTTTTAACAGGTATGAGATAACTCACTGTGGTTTTGATTTACATTCCCTGATGATTAGTGATGTTGGGAATCTTTTCATATGTCTGTTGATCACCTGCATGTCTTTGGAAAAATGTCTACTTAGTTCCTCTGCCCATTTTTTAATTAGATTGTTGGTTTGGTGTTGAGCTGTATGAATTTTTTATATTTTTAAAGTATTTATATCATTTGCAAATATCTTCTTCTTGTTCAATATGTTGGCTTTTTGTTTTACTGATGATTTTATTCTCTCTGCAAAGGTTTGTAGTTTGATTTAGTCCCAATAGTGTTTGCTTTCCTCCATCTTGCCTGAGGAGTCCTATGTAGAAAACTGTTACTACGGTTATGTGTATGAGATTACTGCCTATGTTTGCTTTCAGGATTTTTATGGCTTAAGGTCTTGAATATTAATCCATTTTGAGTTTATTTTTGTGTCTGGTATAAGAAAGTGATTCAGTTTTCATTCTTTTGCATGGAGTGGTCCAGTTTTCCTAATATCATTTGTTGGAGAGACTGCCTTTTTATCACTGTATGTTTTAGCTCTTTGGATTTTGACAAAGAGTATTTCCAAAATGGCACCAAGATAAAATTATCTGTTTGTATTTTTACCTTCTAAACTTTCATATTCAAAGGAACTTCATTAAAACAGTTAATTATATTTCCCACATAATAAATTATTTGGAAATATAAAAATAAGCAATGGGGTTGCCTGGGTGGCTCAGTCGGTGAAGTGTCCAACTTCGACTCAGGTCATGATCTAGCTGATTTGTGAGTTCTATCCCTGCATCAAGCTCGGTGCTGATAGCTCGGAGCCTACAGCCTGAAGCCTCCTTCAAATTCTGTGTCTTCCTCTCTCTCTCTCTGCCCCTCCCTGCTTGCATTCTGTGTCTCAAAAATAAATAAAGTTTAAAAAAAATTTTTTTTAAAGCAAGCTGTATCTATGTGTATTTTATAGACATAGAGTTGGCCCAACTTCAAAAAAATAGGAGTCAGATCCATTCAATTTGGAGATAAGAAAAGAATAATATAAAGAGTTTTGCTGATACAGTCACAGATTAATGCTATTACTGCCTGAATAGAGCTAAGCTGAGCTGTCCTGCTAGTACTCAGGTGTCAACATTTCTATAATGGATTTATGTTATAGTTTTAAGAATTTACTGTAGTTTATAGCCTAGAGTAAAAGCATGCTACTGTTTTTGAACTTCAGCTGTGAATATTAACACAATAGGAAAAAATATATAGCACGTTTGAGATTTCCATTAACATTGTTCAGGTTTTATTCACTTAAAAATTATATGTGGGGTGCCTGGGTGGCTCAGTCGGTTAAGTGTCCGACTTCGGCTCAGGTCACGATCTCACGGTTTGTGGGTACGAGCCCTCGTCGGGCTCTGTGCTGATAGCTCAGAGCCTGGAGCCTGCTTCTGATTCTATGTCTCCCTCTCTCTCTGACCCTCCCCTGCTCACGCTGTCTCTCTCTCTCTCTCAGAAATAAATAAAACATTTTAAAAAATTATATGTGACTATCTAAAACTTTTTAAAGAAATTCAGAAAACTGAGTAATCATTATGCATCTTTGAAGATTTGTATGTATCTAGTATTGTTTTATATTTAATCAAATACTCTCTATATATGTTTTTCCAGTTTTGCAAATTTCAGAAATTCACAGACCAGCCTTTTGTTTAGTGGGTCTGATTTGCATTATCCCTTTTTCCATTTACTTATTCTCTTCCTTCCCTGACTTTCTCTATTACACCATTCATAAAATAGGAAAACAACCAGCACTGATTGTATGCTAAGTGCTTTGAAATACATTATCAGATTGGATTGCCCCAAGATCCCTTTTGGGGAGCTGTGAAGCTTTAAGTTTGAATAACATTTCAGGCCATCATCCCTTTCTACTGTCACATGCCTTCTTACCTTTGTAAGAAAACCTTTGAGAGGAACCAAGGTTTCTCTCAAAAACACATAGTCTAATTCCTGTTCAGTATAAAAGTGGTTGTTATCAGGGGCCAACTGTGAGGTAGCAGAATTTTATCTTTTTGACTCTCTGTCATGACTCCTTTTTTTAATGTTATTTATTTATTTATTTTACAAATAGTTTATTGTCAAGTTGGTTTCCATATAACGCCCAGGGCTCATCCCCACAAGTGCCCTCCTCCATGCCCATCTACCCCCTCCCCCCCAGTGTTATTTATTTTTAAGAGAGAGAAAGCATGAGCAGGGGAGGGGCAGAGAAAGAAGGAAACACAGAATCTGAAGCAGGCTCTAGGCTCTGAGCTGTCAGCACAGAGCCCAACATGGGGCTCGAACTCACGAACCATGAAATCATGACCTGAGCTGAAGTTGGTAGTTTAACCATCCAAGCCACCCAGGCACCCCATTCTGTCATAACTCTTCCTTATACTATGCATTCGCTGTTCTCCGTTCTCAAAATTTTTTCTAAAAACTCTCATTCACATGGAGGTTTAAATAACAGTGTAGATTAATTTATAACTTTTCCCAGAGATATTGTCATTTTAATTTTTTTCTGCAGAAAGAGAATTGAAAGGTGAAGCTGACTTCATCCCTGTAAATATTTAACTATTAGGAGTCCTTTACTCATATCTCATCAATACTGCCACTAAATTTGTTAGGCCTAATCCAAATGGATTTCACTAATATATCATTTAGCTCTTTGTAAGATAAAAGGAATTACAATTACTTGTTGCTTGACATTCTATTTTAAATTATTATTTAAAAACAATTTTTTAAATGTTTATTATTTATTTTTGAGAAAGACAGGGCAAGCACAGGAGGGGCAGAGAGAGAGGGAGACACAGAATCTGAATCAGCTTCTAGTCTCCGAGCTGTCAGCACAAGAGCCCAATGTGGGGCTCGAACTCATGAACGAACCACAAGATCATGACCTTAGCCGAAGTCAGATGCTTAACCAACTGAGCCACCCAGGTGCCCCTATTTTAAATTATTTTTGATTTTTTAAAAATTCTATTGCAGCATAAGCATAAAATGGCAGAATTTAACCAAGGAATTTTGTGATTCTGAAGGACATTGCATTTTTATTTAATTTTATGTTTTTAGTTGTTAAAGTTAGGATATTAGGAAAATATTCAAAAGTATGATTCTTTTCCAGTAAATGTTTGATCCAGGATAATTTATTTTATCATGACTTTCATCTCATACTGTGTTCTTGAAAACATGTTTGAAAGTCATTGTCTGAAAGTTAAATGATAAAGTAGTATAAGGGACCCTAGAGGCCTATAAAATGTTATCAAATTCCCAAATGTGATCATGTAATTGCTACCTTGGCAATCCAATTGGAGGGAATAAAATCTTCCCAGGCTCTGGAGCCTAGGGTCAGCCTTCCTGATGGTGTAATATATATATATAACATATAATATACAATATATATAACATAATATGTAATATATTACATATATAATATATAATTTATAGACAATAATATACAATATAGATAATATATGATAATGTATATAATAGATAATATATCTATA
>NW_027532609.1:0-185835 GCF_008692635.1 Crocuta crocuta | reverse complement strand
ATAGCATAATAGATACATGTATAATATTTGACTCTATAATATCTATATAATATCTATATATTATAGAAAAGGTAAAGGCATGATCTCATATAAATATAAACGAACATATCAAAAGTATTATTTAACTCATTAATTATTAAGGAGGCCAGTAAGACGTTACATAATGTTCAAAGCAACAGATAAATTTATAATTAGCAATTATATTATTATTATATTGCAGAAACGAATTTACAAATACATGCAAAACTTATCAGTGTCTAATGGGAAATAATCAACTATGTTCCACCAGGCAAAAAGCATTTGAATTTTTTTAAGTTTATTTATTTTGAGAGAGGGAGAGCACAAGTGTTGCGGATGAAATGACACAAAGGACAAGACACACACAAAAGACAGACACTGACACAACTCCGGCCGGAGGAACAATTCTACGCAAGCCCCTCTTGCGGTTTATTTTATACCCCGGTAACTGGATACAAACTGAAATCTACAAGATGCATTCCTTTACCAATTAAGGGCAAGTAACCAAACACATTTCAAGGACAGGGGGGAGCAAAGGGAGGAAGCGACCACAACATGTTTACTAAGAGGCCTGCCCACAATTCCAGCCTTCTCCTTACTTCTAAGGAGGGCATGTTCCCTCGTTTGCGAGCGGACCATTAAACTTGGATATTGTGTGCAAGCCTCCTGGCAGAGCACCCCGTTTGCAGGCATGCTTTGCCCAGGCAGGGAGCCCCGTGTGCAGGCACATCCCCGCGTCCCTAACCACGCTTTCTTGTGGTCACTGTCGGGCTCCCACAACAAGCAGGGAAGGGGCAGAGAGAGAGAGGGAGAGAGAATCCTTAGCAGGCTGTGCTGTCAGCACGAAGCACAATGCAGGGCTCAAACCCACAAATTGTGAGATCATGACCTGAGCCAAAATCAAGAGTCAGAGGCTCAACCAATTAAGCCACCCTAATGCCCCTGAATTTCTTGTTAATTTATTTATTTTGAGAGAGAGAGAGAGAGAGAGAGAACGAGAATGTGACCAGGAGTGGGGCAGAGAGGAAAAGAATCCCAAGCAGATTCTATGCCACCAGCACAGAGCCCGATGCAGTGCTTGAACTCATGAAACTGTGGGATCATCACTTGAGCTGAAACCAAGAATTGAATGCTTAACTGACTGAGCCACCCAGGCTTCCCTCCTTTGAATTTCTATGGCAAAGAATAATTTGTGTTAGTATAAGTTTTCTATAATTTACGGAGTTGTAGAATAGCTGGAAGACAATGAGCGTGGCAGACCCCTATAGAGTTGGATAACCTGAAAGGATATATTGGACAGAACACCCAATCATATTTTTTTGTCCATTTCAAAGTATTTTGTTATTTTTCATGACAGTCCTCCCACCGTGTGGTTATAATAATCTCAAAGAAATTTTTCTTGGTATAAAAAGTGCTGGTGCCACTTATATAGGTGCAACAAGGGTGTTCATTAACATATAGATCACCTTGAGTTTGCTTTTGCACATTTGTGCCATTCAGTATTGAACATCCATGAAGGTTACAAAATTCTGTCTGAAAGCTTTCATAAGGAATCTTGGAATGGACATTTATAAGCCTCTATTATTAACTATGCTAAGGCTAGGAAACCAAGCGTAAGAAACCAACTCTTCCAGGTTTTACCTGTAGTATCTACAAATTTGGATGAATTCTTTTTTTAAAGTCCTTAAAGGCCAAGGTTCTTAGCCTTTTGACAAGTGACTTTCTCACTACTTGCTTGAATCTGTAAACCAGCTTGAATCTGTAAACCAGCTTGAATCTGTAAACCAGGTACCAGACCAGTTTTAACAGGTGGTCTTTATAGATTTGATCTATAGGTGAAGTAAACCTTAGTTCTGTAAAAATGAATTATCTTACCTAATTCACTGAGAATCATTCTCAAATATGGTAGTCCAGGTAAGGCCTTGGTTGCCCAAATGATTTAACCAGTTTTATCCTAACAAGAGAACAGATTTTTATTGGACATTTGAAGATAATAACAACAATACTGCCATTAAGAGTAAGATGAGGGGCACCTGGTGGCTCAGTCAGTTAAGCATCCTACTTCAGCTCAGGTCATGATCTCATGGTTCATGAGTTTGAGCCCCAAGTTGGGCTCTATGGTGTCAGCCCAGAACCAGCTTTGTATCCTCTGCCCCTCCTTCTCTGCCCCTCCCCTGCTCATTCTCTCTCTCTCTCTCTTTCTCTCTCTCTCTCTCAAAAATAATAAACATTGAGAAAAGTAAGATGACTCAGTTTCTGAATTTGGGGGTCAACGGGGTCAATGAGTATCGGGTATTTCATAACAAAAGTACTATTTACTAAATTGCTGTGGGATATTCATAGTTTAAGTGAAGAGGTCAGAAAAATTCATCATTATAATATAAATAATATTCTAAACAGATAACTACTCCATTTTCCCTCATCAGTTTATTCATTCCTGTGTTCCTCAGCATCTTGAGTTAGCAGTCTACTTTCACAAAGCTGTTTACTTCTGAATTACAAAGAATCTGGAAATCCTGATTCAATCTTGTCACCTCAGAAGATTGTACCTAAGAATCTATTTTTTTTTTAAGTATCAAAAATGTGTAATAAATGGTACATTTCTTGTCCATGAGGCTCTGGGACTATCCTTTTTGGTTTAGGACACAAACTTTGATCACAATTAAAACAAAAACTATGTAGATGACAGATGGTTGTGAGTAATTTATTTCTGTAACCCATAATATCAGAATGTATAAAGATAAAATTTCTCTACTGGAATCTGTAGGAATTCCAGGTAAGAGTTTTGATCTATATTTGCCCTGAGATTAAAAACATATTATGGGCAGGAAAAGCACTGACAAATCTCTAGGAAATTCTGGAGATATTTGTTCAGTGTGTTAGTATTATAATTATTTTAATCATCTCTGTTTTTATAGGGTAAAAGATAAAAATAGTACGATTTTCTAGGGTCTTCTGGGAAATCTCAATGATAGTTTTAGGTGTCAAAGATAAGCTGAAAATTTTACTTTTTCTATATTTAGGATTCAGTTTGGGACGGCAGAATCAAAACTGTTGCCAAGGGACATTTGGGCAGTGGATTAATACAGTTTCAGAGGTGCCTGAGAAACCAGACTTGGTTACCTTGCTAGTTGAAAGAGACAAAATAAAATTTACTTTGCAATTTTTGCTTTCATTACACTTTCTTATATTGTAGAACAAACTGACCCTTTAGTTATTCCTGATTCTTTCTCATGGGTATGGCCAGTTCAAACCATTTTTATAACAGGAAGGTGTTATGGATAGCACGCCGTATTACTCTTTTCTTCAGTGAATCCTGAGGAAGTATTTTTAAAAATTTGTATTTCAATTTCCATTATAGTAAATGGCAATAATTCTGACCAATGTAAGTGGAAACTCTGGATTCCTCAGTTAAGTCTGAAAGTCCTTTGATTTGGAGACCAAAAAGCCTCAAAACAGCAATTTCAGCAGTTTCAGACCAAACTACTCTTATTCCTTGAAAAACAAAAGTGTACACAGAGTTGTATTTCTCTGTCACAGTTGTTTCTGGTACAGTCTCATTACTCACATCAATTATAGCTTTCAATCAAGTAACTAACTTCTTCTTCACAGACAAAACTGAGGGGTTGTTAGTTTAGAGCTGTCTAGAATATACAAGCAATTTAGTAGATATGCAAATGTCATCATACACATAATACAACTTTTTACTGTCATATACATCCCTTTTTTATATCTCCCTCATTGATAGTTATTACATTAATATTTTTAGCAAAAACGAATAACAAGATCAGTAACTGAATTTACATTAGGTTTCATTTTGATCCATTAGCCAATTTGGAAAAAAAGCCATGTCGATCAGAGGGATTAAAAGTAAAACATTTCCTTTGGTACATATAGTATTTTTTAACACAGTGGCTCTATGAACTTTTTTTTAAAGTTTAATTTATTTTGAGAGATAGAGAGAGGGCGCATACGCATGAGGGAGGGGCAGAGAGAGAGAATTGCAAGCAGGCTCCAAAATGTCAGCATGGAGCCCCACGCAGGATTCAAACCCTTGAACTGTGAGATCATGACCTAAGCCTAAGTCAAGAGTTGGATGCTTAACTAACTTAGCCACCTAGGTGTCCTCCAAAGCTATAACCTTAAGCAAAAGTAACTTAAAAATTAAGGGTCTAATGAATATCATTCTAAGACTTTAAGTTACCTTGGAAATACTACAAAATGTAATTATGGTTGAAATAAAATATTTGTCAGATCAGTTATTCAATGTAATTGAACACAGTTTTACATTGTTCCTAGGTTTTAATAATATGTAAGAGTAATATGAGCTTATTAATCAGTAAGCCTATATAAGCTTAGGGAAACACACCCTAGGAGAACAAAATGTATGCTTGTGCTATACTTAATGCTGATGAAGAGAAGATAATAGCTGGCGTTTTTTTTAGCCAAAATATTAGGTTAGCTTTATTTACTACAAATTTGCTCTTACTAATGTGAACTTGGATTCTTCAAATATTTCTTAGGGTCACTGAAAATAATTTTACATAAGTTTAGCACACTAAAACCATTAGAAGTTCAGCTTCCAATTCTGGGAACTTTATGAATACTGAATTTTATATAAGAGCTTATTTTTCTCTTTAAGTCAATCTGAGCAGAACTTTAAGAGACTTTGTACTACAACTTTGTAAATATATTCTGGAGATAGGAAGACATTTCATATAGAACGAGAGATAAAGGCTTTATAAAGTCATAGAGACAGAGAGAATTTATATCTTCCGATCTATAACTTTGGCACAGGTCAAGAGTACAAAGAAACATGAAATTTTACTCATAAATATCAAAATAGCATTTTTATTCCCAATGCATATGAAATTTTTAATTGATTTGGACTTAAAAATAGAAAAATAAAATTAAAAAAAAATTTTTTTTTAATGTTTTATTTATTTCTAGGAGAGAGAGAGAGAGAGAGACAGCGTGAGCAGGGGAGGGTCAGAGAGAGAGGGAGTCACAGACTGAAGCAGGCTCCAGGCTCTGAGCTGGCAGTCAGCACAGAGCCCGACGCGGGGCTCGAACCCACGAACTGCGAGATCATGACCTAAGCGAAAGTCGGACGCTTAACCGACTAAGCCACCCAGGCGCCCCAGAAAAATAAAATTTTAATAGAAGTCTAACAAACCAGATTTTCTGTCATCTTTTATTTAATAGAGAATAGATGCCTCATCTGATAATCATCAGATTATTATACTCTAAAACCAAATTACTTATCAGTATTTTTACTAATGGTAAATAGCTTATCAGTAGTAAGTGAACCACCACCACCACCACAACCATAAAATTAGTAAATAAGGGGAAAAAACTAAAGAAACAGATTTTCTTTTTTAAGTTCTATTTTAAATTCTATTCCTGCTTGGAATTCACTTCTGGGAGCCAGGAAAAGACATGCCTAGGCCTTAGGTGCCCAGGAGGTATACTTCTCTGGCAACTTTATCTAGCTCTATCAGATGACTCAGTCTCAGTGAAGGACCTTCGAAACTGAATTTAAAAAGAACACATTTTTTTAAAAAATGCTTATTTTGAGAGAGAGGGAAAGCACCCATGTGGTCATGCACATGGGGGAGGGACAGAGAGGCAGGGAGAGAGAGGATCCCAAATTAAGCTCTACGCTGTCAGCACAGAGATTGCAGGGCTCAATCTCAGATCCCATCAACTGTGAGATCATGAACTGAGCTGAAATCAAGAGTTCGACACTTAGCCAACTGAGCCACCCAGGCACCCCGAAATAAATTTTTATGAAAGGAAATATCATGATTTTCATACAAATATAAAATTAACATTTATCAAAGATATACTTAGTTCATTAATTAATGAAGGAACCAGTAGGATGTTAAAACTAACTCAAAGGAGAATTCAAACAACACACACATTTAGGTGATCAGACATGTTGAAGTTAATATCCACAGGGTAATCTATTTTGTTATATTGGACAAACTTAATTTGCATTAGAATAAGTTTTAAAGAGTTTACGAAGTTGTAAAATAACTCAAATACAGTGAAAAGCACCACCCCTGTTGCATCAGATAACCCAAGGAGGTACCCTAGTAGTCTTTTTTCTTATCTTTTTTCAGAATCTTTCACTAGAGAACAATCCAAGCAGCAGCTCTTTCTAGCTCTTCTTGGCCAATTTTTTTTTTAATTTTATTTATTTCTAGGAGAGAGAGAGAGAGAGAGAGAGACAGCGTGAGCAGGGGAGGGTCAGAGAGAGAGGGAGTGACAGACTCTGAAACAGGCTCCAGGCTCTGAGCTGGCAGTCAGCACAGAGCCCGATGCGGGGCTCGAACCCACGAACCGCGAGATCATGACCTAAGCGAAAGTCGGACGCTTAACCGACTAAGCCACCCAGGCGCCCCTCTTGGCCAATTTAGACATAAGGTTAGCCAGCCTCTAATCTTTCAACCACCCATCTAGAACTTTCTAAGTTCTTGGAGCAAGGTTGGGGGAAATGGGTTTGTCTGCACCTGTCTTTCTTCACTAGCTGGATGAGGCCGTTCCTTGCTGCCTCACTTTCTTCCATGCATCTTGTAATCACCTTGGAGCCAACCATTGCACAGTGTGGAGGTGTAGTTTTGTTATAGAAAGTTTAACTTGGCAAAGGGATATCTGTTGGAATAATTACACAGAGTGACTTAAGTAAGCTCTGATTCCCTGAGCCTGATCAGGATTTTCCCAGAGGGGAATTCCAACAAGTATCTACCTACAGTCATGAGCTCAGACCAGGGAAGGTCTCTGCTGCCTTGGTTGAGGCCAAGTTCTGTTCCCTATCCAAGTAGCATTCCCACTGTTGGATAGGTGGAATCACCATTTGTAAGGTGATAAATTGCTGAATTCTATTTGAGAGCCAGTAAGGAACACAAACATGTAATGTATGAAAGGATACTTACTCAGAAGTAAAATAATTGAGATTGAGGATCACCGAGAATTGGAAAATATGAGAAAACCAACATTTATTGTGTTTCTTTATTTGACATGTTCCCTCATTTAATTATGTATATTGTTTGTGTCTATCAGCAGTTTTGCTGGACCTCACTATATGTTTTACTAAACTCGGCTACCAAAAGAAATTATTTCAATTTTGTGAGTTGTTTTATTAGCCACAGAAAAATTTAAAGTTTTCTTAAGGTCATTTGGTTAAGATAGGCTGAGTCTTGGCACTCTTTATAGATAGAACTTGTTTTTTTCATCTCTAAATTTAGTAGAGGGTTATAGTTCAAAGAAAAAAGTTACAATGCTACTGTGATATTAATCACAGCAAAGTCCTCTTTACTTTGACTTTTGGCACTGTACCATATACTTTTTTAAACTTCAGGGTTTAGACTGATCTTTAGAACACCATTACAGAAAGGAAATAACTGCCTTGAAGCTTACAATAGAAGTACATTTGCAAATGCATAAAAATAGTTGCTCTGTTTAGCTATGTATTTTGTTAGTACTTTTCATAGTAATAACCTTACTTCTGATAAAGATTGTTCATTAGTATCCTCAGGAGAAACAATTGATATATCTGTCTTGACTTCACCATGCTTAGAACAAAACTTCAAGAGGACATATCTTGAAATCTCACATTTTCCCAAATCAGACACTATGCTTATCAAACAGGGTGAGATATGGTTATGAAACACTGGAAGCATTCCTTCTTTCTTAGGTCTCCTTGTCTTCTGAGTTTATCTTACTGATTTGTGTCATTTGTTCAAGAATAGAAAGGACTCTTCAGAGCTAACTTGGGTTAGCTTATTGCTGTTGTAGGAAGCACAGTGCCAATGAAAGACAATATATATCTTTCTTTAAAGCTCCTTCATTTTCTTATTTGTTGCATAATGAAGTTATATCAGATTATGTGTTTGCTTCTGAATTTCTATTACCCTTTTAGTGTCTTTATCATCTACCATTTCCACTGGAAGCTGAAAAATATCCCAATTTCTCATCAGTAAGATTTCGTTTTCAGTATAGGAATACCATGCAAAGTGACAATTGTGACTTTTGCCCAGCTCTAATACTTAACTTCTTTTGTCAGGAAGTGAACTGATGCTGGCTTCTCTTTGTCTTATTCCAAGTTGGGGCATGAGATTTTCCCTGCATTAGAAGGTTGTTGAGAATTGAAGCTTGGGAAGGTAAGATGCCAGCATGAATATTGTCCATTTAGAACTGTGGTTGAATTGAGTGTCTGGTGATTTAAGAGCATAAGTCATTCCAGCTGTTCCTGGTTTATAATCTCACCATTTGCTCACATGCTCCCTCCATTCATTGTGCCTTAGTTTGTTTTAGTAAATAAAATATTTCAAACTTTCAGTGATTTGTTTAAGCTATAGAATTATAACTTTTCACAATAAAGCTATAATAATGCCCTACAAAATGACAAATGTGAATCCTTTATGCAATGTTTTGTCCATTTATATTCAGATATAATTGGTAGTCTATTTCAGCATATGAATTATCTGGTTAATAGTCAGTCTTGAAAAAGTCTAATAGAGTTTTTTACTATATGTGTAGTACTATACTACACATATGAAGTATAGTAATTATTGGTTTTTTGTGGTGCTAACAATCATATAACATTAAAAAAATTTTTGCAGGGTTGAATATTAATTAGTTAAGTATCTGTAGTGTTAAGAATCTAGTAAATACTTAGTGAAGTTAGCTTTATGGCACTAGTTAATAAAAGAGTAAAAGGCCATGAATTAGTCTTCTCTAACTGAGTTCTTGCTTCTAAAACTCCAGTAGGAGTTTCATAGGATGTTGGCATGTTTGTATATTGTTATATGTCCTGGACTACTACAGGGATCCAAGCCCATGTTGTCAGTTCATATTTCTTAAGCACTCTCATAATTTTATTTTTGTTTTGTTTTAACCATTTTTCATGGATTTCAGGTTGAACTTTGATTATACCACAGAGTATTGGCCAAGTGTAATTCAATTTTGGCAAGTGCCAATATTGTACTTTTGCTTTCCAGAATAGAGTATTCCAAGTAAAGTGATGTTGACATTGAGTCTCCACTTGGTTAGTGAACTCTTCTATAATATAAACCTGTTTCTGAGAAATATAATAATAATAATAAATAGTATTTATTGGTTGCCGTGCTCTTAACTTTTTCTGTCTATAATTTTTCTCAGGCATTATATTCCCTGCAGTCCAATATGAGATGTAAACCTGGCCTTTATAAAGTCACTAATTTCAGTTCCATTTGTATAGTGGTTTCAACATTCAAAGCACTTTTTAGACATTGTTTGATTCTGATACTAGCCCTATGAAAAAGCTTAAGCAGGTGTTGTTATTTTGATTTTTACGGAGTCTTAAGAGAGTTTAAGTGACTTGCACAACATCACACAGCCAACAAGCACAAGTGTGGGTTCAAGAAATCAGTTTTTTTGGGGTGCTTGGGTGGCTCAGTTAAGTGTCTGACTTTGGCTCAGGTCATGATCTCATGGTCCGTGGGTTCAAGCCCCGCCTTGGACTCTGTGCTGACAGCTAGCTCAGAGCCTGAAGCCTGCTTTGGATTCTGTGTCTCCCTCTCTCTTTGACCCTCCCCTGCTCACGCTGTCTCTCTCTCTCTCTCAGAAATAAATTTTTTTGAAAAACATTAAAAAAAGAAATCAGTTTTTTCTAGCTCATAGTTGAACACTCTTTCTTGAAGCTAAATGCACTCTGTTTTCATGATTAAAAAATTGGTTCTTTTATCATGGTAAAGGTCTCTAATGTGTAACAACTTACCTTAAATGCTGTAGAATCTAATGAATTCATTTCATGTGCAATGTACATACATAGCCTCTGGTTTTAGGGAAAGATTATTGGTGGTATTTAGTCAGAAAACCAAATCTATGACTTGGATTTGGGATTTGGGATATTCTCACCTAGGTGAGCATTTGTATCTATTCCTGGTTTCATCTTTTAGTTCCAGGAGAATGTACGTGATCCACCTCACTAGGTGTCACAACTGTTTGCTAGTTGGAAGCCTGTGTAGAACTGAGGTCCAGAAATAATTTAGCAAGAGAGTTGCATAAAGACTGAAGGCTACTTAACTCTGTGTACTTAGTTCTGCGTAAAATGCTGGTGCAACACCTTGCCTTTCTTTCTTGCTTCAACTAGTACTACCAGTTGTCTGTCTAGATCTACTTAATTCACCTTCTTTACTCATAAAATAATTGGTTAACTGTCTGCCTGAAATTTCATTTTTATGTTGTAACTGAGGTTGTAACAATTTCATAAGTGAGTTTGAGCATTAAAAGTGTAATCCAGGTGTGTCTGGCTGGCTCAGTTGGTAGAGCACGCGGCTCTTGATCTAGGGGTTATGAGTTTGAGCTCTATGTTGGGTGCAGAGATTACTTAAAAAAAAACAAAAAATCTTAAAAAGAAAAGCATAATCCATATACATAGTCACTTTTTGTAGGATAAATACCTAAAAATTTTAAATTAATTTTTAGGTTAATCATTCCTACTTCTTCAACATAATATTTAAATTTCTCTTTGCCTTTCCCTAAATTCTAATTTGACTAGTTAAAAAAAATAACAAGATTTGTTTTTTCTTGACCTTGCTTTATTTAAAGACAGCATCATGTTCTTACTTTCCCACAAGTGTATGTGTTTGCTTTGCCCTGCTGTAAGACCACAGAACAACACTCTAGTGTTGATTTCCTTTATATTCCTTTTTGTTTATCACCTGGTCTGACCACTAAGCTTATATTATACCATTCTCTTGACTCCTTTCAGCTCAAAGTTTTTATCATCCAGGTAAGGTATTTTAGTTAGTTCCATCGCCTAGTTTGTCATCTTCTTTCTTGACATTCAATCTTACATGAACTTGAGCAGCATTAAGAAATTTGAGTAATGAGTTTATAGGCCTTTAAGAAATCCTCTTTAGGAAGAATTGTGCTGTCTCATTTCTGGCTTTATTTCTTTAGGGTTCTTGTTATCTTTTCTAGAGTAGAAACTGAGCCCCATTTTAACATTATTTCAAAACTTATTTTAAAGCTGTGGTAGCAACTTTCTTTCAGTAGCTAAACCTCTTCCGTAAAAACTTTCAGAAGTCACAAATAATTGTTACTTACCTTATAATTCTAAATTTAGAATTCTAATTTTAAAATTAAAGAAGCTAGAGAGGTTTTTCCTCTTTTTTTGATCATTTTAGAGATATTTTGGCCAGCTAGATTTAGAACCTATTTTTTGTTGTTTTTTTAACTGTGTGGAATGCCCCTTTTCTTTGGTTATTTGGTGATGACATATGTATCCGTTTTTATGGCAGTTTCTATGTTGACATTCCAGGTATAGTGTGTGTGTGTGTGTGTGTGTGTGTGTCCTTCCCTTTGAGGAGTGGGTTATGGAGTTATAGGAGAAAGAAGTTATTTCCATTTCATTTTTTTCTCTTCACATTTATTTATTTGACTTAGTCTATGAAAAAAAGAAGTGTTTTCTATTTAGATAATTGTGTTTTCCCAAAATAATTTTACTGCCACTTCAGTTTTCCACTCATATTATTTCCTAAACTTTTTTTCTGTGTCTCAGCTCCATCTTTACCGTAGTTTGAGAGAATTGAGATTGCTTTTTTACTCAAACTGATGTTTATGCCTCACAAGGGGTAGGGCTTGGAGTTCATAAACCATCTTTCATATGCTCATTTAAGTAAGATTGATATATCTTGTGCTATATCTTGATTTTTTTTCTTATTTATATGTATATTACTTCATTAGTGTATCACATTAGTTATCAAAACTTTATTAGTAACTAGTTCACTAAGGTGGGAGAAAGGAGATAGATCAACATTTCTAGTTTTGCTACTACCAGCTTAAAGAAGAAAAATACATACATATATATGTAATGTACACACGTATATACCTTATTACACATGTACATGCTCATGCATATATACACACATACACATATACTTTTTTACACTGAATTATTGCTAAGTGTAGTTTACTCCATAACTTCTTAGGTTTAATAAACAATGTGTATTGGGGCACCTGGGTGGCTCAGTCGGTTAAGTGTCCGACTTTGGCTCATGTCATGATCTCACAGTCTGTGGGTTCGAGCCCCACATGGGGCTCTGTGCTGACAGCTCAGAGACCGGAGCCTGCTTCCGATTTTGTGTCTCCCTCTCTCTCTGCCCCTCCCCCGCTCACTCTCTGTCTCTGTCTCTCAAAATAAAGACATTAAAAAAATTAAAATAAAAATAAACAATGTGTATCATTCTTTATTTTAACTGCGACTACAAAATAATGAAATTAATTTGGTGCCAAACAGTGTCATTCTCATTAATCCATATCAATCTCTGAGGATTTTTTTAAAGTTTTTTTTATAAAAAACTTTTAAAATGCTTTTATTATTAATTTTTGAGAAAGAAAGAGAATGCGAGCAGGGGAAGGGCAAAGAGAGAGGGAGACACAGAATCTGAAGCAAACTCCAGGCTATGAGCTGTCTGCACAGAGTGTGATGCAGGGCTTGAACCCAGTGAGATCATGACCTGAGCCAAAGTCATATGCTTAACCAACTGAGCCACCCAGGCACCCCTCAGTCTGTGTGTTTTATAAATCTTTGAACATGTTAATAGGGAAAAAGGAACTGATTATAGTTTTGCCATATAGTTTTAAGGAGCTGAAAGTAATTGCCTTTAAAATATTTGGTTGGCAGTGGGACCTGGCTGGCTTAGTCAGTAGAGTATGTGACTCTTATTCTCAGGGTTGTGAGTTCAAGCCCCACATTCAGTATAGAGCCTACATTAAAAAATAAAATAAAATAAAATGTGCCGGAAAATATTTGGTTGGCAAGTGAAAATATCAAAAATATTCTAGAAAAGGAAATTATAGGAAATAGAACCACCAGATACTAAAACGTATTATAAAGCAACCATATTGAAGCAGTATGGTAGAATATTAGATGTGTAGATAATGTGCTGACAGCTCAGAGACCGGAGCCTGCTTCAGATTCTGTGTCTCCCTCTCTCTCTGCCCCTCCCCTGCAGATAATGTAGATAATGGAAAAATAGATAGAAATGTTGTTCTTTATATAGATTTGACATGTTAAAGAAGGCACTATTAAGCAGTAGGAAAGGGGATGATTATTTAATAAATAGGGTGAGAATAAGCAGTTATCAATATTGTAGAAAAATATATTTAAGCCCACATCAATACTGGATGTAACAAAATAAATTTCAGATAAATTTAAGTTAGGTATAGATAATTACATTATTGAAAATCTAGAAAACAAAAGGACTTAATATGTTCTAATTTCTCTGGAGTTTCTAAGCAATTAGAAAACTAGAAAAGGAAGATGAGATTGCATACGCTAATATGTTTTATTATAAATGTAGATCTGTGAACATTATAGAAAGGCATGGCTATTTTATGTTCACAACCTGAAAAATTAGTCTTCTTTATTCTTCATACCAGCTGGAAACCTTTTGGCTTCTATATTAGTTAATGGAACAGAGAATGCAGTTCTTTATCTAAAATTTTATTCTGTAGATGCATTGAAAGTTATACAGGAGCTCGTTGTGAAGAGTTTTTTCTCCCAAGCTCCAGCATCCAGACTAAAAGTGACCTGTTTGCAGCTTTTGTGGCACTGACTGTTCTTCTAGGAACTCTTATCATTGGAGCCCTCTACTTCCTTTTCAGGTAACCAAAATAGAAACATACTTTTGAAAAGAAAAATGTAATACATAAAGTAGTTTTTCTACTAAATAATTAATATGCCCTCTGGATCTAGATATTTTTGCAGATATGTTTTCTGTTTAAAGTTCACACTCTAATACAGTTACTGTTATAAAATTAATAAGTCATTTTGAAATTATTTTAAATAATTTCTATTTGTTCTTTGTTACTGACATCAAGCATTGACTTCTGTAAATTAATTAGGTAGACACACATTCACTAAAGTCATCATGCCAAAGCACCTAAATATTAGGGCTAGGTTTATTTTAAGTACATTTTGTATGTGAAAGATAGGAAACGACTTATGCAACATTGTAAATACACATTTAATACCTGTGGTTAATATCTTGGGTCAATTCTTTATTTGGTGCCTACTATGTGCTAGCCATGTGCTAAGCATAAAGAATACAATAGTGGAGAATCTACTTCCAAAGACAAAAGCACACTGTATACACTGCATGTTAGCTAACCTGACAATAAATTATATTTAAAAAAATACAGTAGTGAACAAGACAGACATTTTTCATAATCATAGAGACCTAAATCAACTTGGAGAGAGACAAATAAAGAGGAAATTAATTTGGGAATACTTGTAACTCATAAGACAAAAAGAAAAATTACTCCTATAAAGCAATAAAATGTGGTAGAGATTACTTATTAGTTTTGGTCTTCACCTTTTTCTGGAATTTTGTGAAAATAATAAATATAGAATTTATAAGTTTAGGAGTCATCTCATATCATAACTCATTATTATGATTTATTAAGTGCACACTGTATGCTCTTGAAGATGCTTGTGAAAATGGAGCTATAAGTAATAATAAAGATATGAGAAGGCTTAAGAAGTTTATATTCTAGGAAAGGTTATATATGTAAAATTATATTTCATAAAATCCTCCTTTCTGAATTACTTTATACCTTGGAGTAATTAAAAATTGGGGAGAGACTGCTTTTTTAAAATAAATGAAAATTATATATTTTATTCCAAAATATATCATTTAAGCAACCTCATGTTTTACTTCAGATACAAAAAATTCAATAAAATTTTCTTTAGATACAAAAAATTCAATAGAAACCCATTGTATCAGATTGTATTTTCCCAAAGATAGCTACAGTATCTCTCCTTCCCACATGCTGTTCTCACCCTATTTAACCTTAATTACCACCCTAAAAGCTCTGTCACCCAACATAGTTACATTAGGAGTAAGCCCTTCAATTTATGAATTTAGGGGGATACAGTATAATCTGTAATAGCCAGTATGTGTGTTAGCATTTTCCATACAAACAGAACCAATAGAATGTGCAGAGAGACAGGTTTATTTTAAGGAATTGGCTAATTGAGCATGGAGGCTGGCATGTCCATAGTCTTCAGGGTGAGCTGGCAGACTGGAGACTCAGGGAATAGTGAGTGCTACAAGTCAACTCTGAAGGCTATTTGCTGACACAATTTCTTCTTACTCAAAAGAGGTCAGTCTTTGTTCTTTTAAGGCCTGAGACTGATTAGATTAAGCCCTCCCCCATCATGGAAGGCAATCTGCTTTACTCAAAATCTACAGATTTAAAAGTTAATCTGAAAAACACTCTTACAGAAACATCCGGAATAATATTTGACCAAATAATCTGGGCACCATGGCCCAGCCAGGTTGCTACCTAAAATTAACCATCACAGTATGAACAAGAAAATTATGAGCCAAGGGGACCTTGAGTGGCTCAGATGGTTAAACATCTGACTCTTATTTCAGCTCAGGTCTTGATCCCAAGGTGGTGAATTTAAGCCCTACATTGGGCTCTGCTGGGTGTGAAGCCTACTTAAAAAGGAAAGAAAAGAAAATTATAAGCCAGTCTTATTCATTGAACTTAGATGTAAAAGATTAAAAATGAGCAAACCAAGTTCAGTAATGTATTAAAAATTATGATCTTGGAATTATTCCATTATTATAAGAACACAAAGTTGGTGTAAAGTTATTAATTAAAGTATTTTATCTAGTTTGTATATTAAAAGAGAAAATTCTTTTTTTAAAAGGTTTACTTATTTTTTGAGAGAGACAGAGTGCAGGCTGGGCAGGGGCAGAGAGAGAGGGTGACACAGAATCTGAAGCAGGATCCAGGCTCCAGGCTGTCAGCAAAGAGCCTGACGTGGGGCTTGAACCCGTGGACTGCGAGATCATGACCTGAGCCAAAGATGGATGCTTAACTGACTGAGCCATCCAGGCACCAAACATCCTTACCATTCTTAAAAAAAAAATAACGATCCTGAAAATTTTTCAGATAGGATCGCAATATGTTTGAAATAGTGTATTTTCCATTTTTGAATAAGAACATATGCAGAGTCATGGTATTAATAATGCCAAGAGTAGAGTTAATTTGAAAATGAGTTGCTATTGCTTATAGAATCTACACTTAGATTTGGGCTTATATATACTGACCAAATGAAATGTATTTGTCAGAGTGGTGCTTTCAAGAACGAAACCAAGTCTGTTTACTATAATAGTTTCTGGGTCCGTTAGTGGTTGACATTGCTTTAACTGTGGACCTTTTGAAATTTAATAACTAATTAGTGTCATCTTTGAATGAGGTCCAAAATGATACCTCACTAATGCTGAAATCTAGCCTAGAATCAGTAGTGTTTCATGAGGAGGAAGTAGGGTAATTTTAGAAGACTCATTTCATTTTGCTGTAGTAAAATGGTTTTGAATTCATTTTCACTAATATAAGGTAATACTCTAGGCACTGACATTGAAAAAAACTAAAGCAAGTGTACATTACAAAATCTTGTTTGATATTAGAAGTAGTTTAAAAAAAAACTGTCATGCAATATAACCTATAAATATTGTCCAGATGACCAAGAAGATTGAACTACAACCTTAAAAAGGTACAAAATGAGATTTTTAAGTCATAAATAGTGAGGAAAGCCATCCCATATCACAAGGGTCTCAGCTAATAATGAAAACCTCTTGTTTTTCAAGAGGGCAAAAACATTACGCTAAGTGTTAAAACATTATGAAAAAATTACATTAATAACAGCTCTCCGATTTTAAAGGAAAAGAAGTAAGTGCATCATCAGCATCTGAGGTCCCCATAATGACCTGCCTGACTTGGTGGATTTGTTAAATAATGGGGCACAGTTTTAGGGCAGTCTTATCAATTTTAGGTAATTCTGGTAAATGGACCTCCGAATTTTCAAGTTTAAACGTCCTTCTCCGTGGGGTGCCTGGGTGGCTTAGTCGGTTAAGCGTCCGACTTTCGCTTAGGTCATGATCTTGCAGTTCGTGGGCTCGAGCCCCGCGACGGGCTCTGTGCTGACTGCAAGCTCAGAGCCTGGAGCCTGTTTCAGTCTGTGACTCCCTCTCTCTCTGACCCTCCCCTGCTCACGCTGTCTCTCTCTCTCTCCTAGAAATAAATAAAACATTAAAAAAAAAAGAATACACTTAAACTTCCTTCTCCTTTTCCACTTACATGCTTTCTATTTGTGTGTTTCTTTCCTCTTTACTGTCAGGAAGGGCCACCTTCAGAGGGCCAGTTCAGTCCAGTATGATATCAACCTGGTAGAGACAAGCAGTACCAGTGCCCACCACAGTGAGTAAATTCAAAATAAAATGCTCATTTTAAAGCCTTGGATGAGATTGTTGGTGTTACATGTAGAGATTTGTATCTATCCAAAAAGGTTGACTCAAAATTTTTCTAGGAGTTTTGACATTAAGATGGATTTCTTTTTCACATTAAAATGGATTTCTTATTAGCATGACACAGGTCATCTTTTTTCACCCCAGAGAAAACCATGTTATCTCAGTATGTGAAATTATGTTGTTTGCTATAGTGTCTTATATGTATGTAAGGATTAGTTTCTCCAGAAGTAATTTTTTTAATGTTTATTTATTGTTTAGAGAGAGAGTGCCTGCAGGGAAAGGGTAGAGAGAGGGGGGACGAAGGATCCAAAGTGGGCTCCATGCTGACAGCCACGCCCTGATGCAGGGCTTCACCTTATGAACCATGATATCATGACCTGAGCCAAAATTGGATGTTTAACAGACTTAGCCACCCATGCACACCAGAAGTTATTTTAAGTGGGCTGTTATATAGAGAGGAGGATACTTATCTGTATAAGGATAGGAAAATCTTTGGGAAACTTGTAGACTAATTAATGTTTGAAAAGTTTCTTGAAACTTCTACTTCTGGTCAAGATGGAGTAGCAGGAACTAGGACTGGATATACCTCCTACTTGAACAGTTAAAAAAAAAATTGGATACAATACATGAAGCACAGATTTTCAAGACATTGGACATCAGTAAACAAAGGATCATGATCCCTAAGAGTTGGAAAACAGAAGTAAGCCAATGATTGCCTCAGATTATTGCCTTGAAAGACTTTACAGTCTGTGGCACAGAATGGGGAACCAGGCTGAGCTTGGTAGACTCCCTGAATTGAGAAAATGAAACTCAGAGTCTAGAAAGATTGAGGTGGCTACAATTCAGTGAACAGAATACTGGAAAAGATAGGTACACAGAGAGAATTCTAGAGATCTCCAGTTCAGGTATTCATTCAGCTGAGTATTAATCAGAACATATGTAGTAGGGAAATAATTGAAGTTAGGTATAGAATGACTTCAGGGCACCTGGATGGCTCAGTCAGTTGAGCATCCAACTTCAGCTCAGGTCATGATCTCATGGTTTGTGAGTTCAAGTCCCGATCTGCCTCTATGCTGAGAGCTCAGAGCCTGGAGCTTGCTTTGGATTCTGTGTCTCCCTCTCTCTCTCTCACCTCCTCCCTCCCTCACTCTCTGTCTCTCTCCTTTAAAAATAAATTTAAAATTTTTTTTAAATAATAATTACTTGAAAGGATTAGAGATATCCAGTACTCACACAGGGCTTGGGAAATGTCTGTTCCCGAAAATAAAACTAAAAGAAACAAACACACAAAAAAATTATTCATGGGGCATTATTAGGTAGACTATAGAGAAAGAGTGTTTCCCCTGTAGAGGGGAATAATTAGCTCTACATTAAGCACTTTTCCAGCCCTGCCTAACAAACCTTAAAAATGAGAACTGAGTCAATTTGTTACCAAATAACTGCATCCCAGATTAAATGTCGGTAAGACAACAATAACAACAATAAACAAAAAAACAAGTACCCAACAGGTACAGTTCACTGCCTTGCATTGAATAAAAAATTACCAACCTGTTGGTTTAACATGTGCAATCAATGTTAAAGGCCACATTAACAGAATAAAAGAAAAAAACCACACGATAATCTCATTAGATGCAGGAACAGCAGTTGACAAACCTCAACATCCATTAATGATAAAAATTCTCAAGAAAATAGTTATAGAGGAAATTTCTTCAACATCGTAAAGGTGATTTATAAAAATTCCACCACTAACATCATTATCAGTGGGAAAAAACAGAAAGTTTTGTCTCTTGTACTTTTCCAGTACAAGGCATGAATGCTCACTCTCACACTGGAAGTACTAGAAGAACAACCAGACCTAATTTTTTTTAATAATGGCATCCAATCTAAAAGGAATAAATTAAATTATTTCTGGCTGCAAATGACATGATTTTATATGTAGAAAACACTAAATACTCCATTAAAAACTGTTAGAACTGATAAATGGCTTGAGTAAAGTTGCATGATACAAAAATATATAAGAAAAATTACAATTGATT
Organism: Crocuta crocuta; assembly: GCF_008692635.1. NCBI lineage: Eukaryota > Metazoa > Chordata > Mammalia > Carnivora > Hyaenidae > Crocuta > Crocuta crocuta. The sequence goes on along the minus strand of NW_027532609.1, from coordinate 166,463 downwards.
ATACCAACAATGATCTGTCTGAAAAGGAAGAAAATCAAAAAAATTCTATTTACAATACCACCAAAATCATTACTTAGAAATAAATTTAAACAAGGAGAACAAAGATCTGTATATTGAAAAGTATAAAATATTTATAAGAGAAAACAAAGATACAAAAATGCAAGGATACTCCATTTCATGGATTGGAAGAATTAATAATGTCCACACTACCCAGGGTGATATACAGATTTAATGAAATTGCTATCAAAATTCCAATAGCATTTTTCACAGAAAATAGAAAGTAGGAAAAAAAATCCTAAAATTTGGAGCTACAAAAGCTATTGCTTTGCAATAGGCAAAGCATTCTTGAGAAAGAAGAAGCAAGTTGGAGGCATTACATTTCCTGCCTTCAAATTATATTACAAAGTTATTGTAATTAAAACACACACATAGACCAATAGAATAGAATCAAGAGCACAAAAATAAATCAAGTATTTACAGTCAGTGAATTTTTATAAGTCTTTATTCATATTCCAGTTGGTTAACATACAGTGTAATATTGACTTCAGGTGTATAATATAGTGATTTAACTCCTAATCCCTGTCACTTATTTCACTCATCCTCACCTCCCCCTGACTCCCCTCTGGTAAGCATCAGTTTGTTCCTCTATAGTTAAGAGTATGTTTCTTGGTTTGCCTCTATCTTTCTTTCCTCTATGGTCATTTGTTTTGTTTCCTAAATTCCACATATGAGTGAAATCATATATTTGTCCTTCTTTGACTGACTTATTTTGCTTATTAGCATAATGTTTTCTAGCTCCAGAGACATCATTGCAAATGGCAAGATTTTATTCTTTTTTATGGCTAACATTCCATTGTACAAAACCCATTTATTTATCCATTCATCAGTTGATGGACACTTGGGCTATTTCCATAACTTGGCTATTGTAGATAATGTTGCAATAAACATTGGGGTGCATGTATCCCTTTGAATTAGTGTTTTTGTATTCTTCGGGTAAAAACCTAGTAGTGCAATTGCTGGGATGGTAGGGTAGTTCTATTTTTAACTTTCTGAGGAATCTCCATACTGTTCTCCAGTGGCTGCACCAGTTTGCATTCCCACAAACAGTTTAAAGGGTTCCTCTTGCTCTGCATCCTCACCAACATCTGTTGTTTTTCTGTGTTGTTAATTTTAGCCACTCTGACTGGTGTGAGGTGGTATCTCATTGTGGTTTTGATCTGTATTTCCCTGATGATGAGTGACATTTGAGCATCTTTTCATGTGTCCATTGGCCATCTGTGTGTCTTCTTTGGAAAAATGTGTATTCATGTCTTCTGCCCTTTTTCAATTGGATAATTTGGGAGGGGAGGTGTTGACATGTATCAGTTCCTTGTAGATTTTGGAAGACACTAACCCTTTATGGAATATGTCATTTGCAAATATCTTCTCCCATTCAGTAGACTGCCTTTTAGTTTTGTTGATTATTTACTTAACTGTGCAGAAGCTTTTTATTTTGATCAAGTCTCAATAATTTATTTTTGTTTTTGTTTCCCTTTCCTCAGGAGACGTATCTAGAAAAAAGATGCTATGACCGATGTCAAAGAGGTTACTAATGCCTGTTTTCTCCACTACCATTTTTATGGTGTCCTGTCTCACATTTAGGTCCTTAATCCATTTTTAATTTATTTTTGTGTATGGTATAAGAAAATGTTTCTTTTTTTTTACATTATGCTATCCAGTTTTCCCAACACTTTTGTTGAAGAGACTGTCTTTTTTCCATTGGATATTCTTTCCTGCTTTGTCAAAGATTGACTAATTGTGGGCCCATTTCTGAGTTTTCTACTCTATTCTATTTATCTTTGTGTTTCTTTTTGTGCTAGTTCCATACACTACAACTACAGCTTTATAATACACTTGAAGTCCAAAATTGTGATGCCACCAGCTTTGGCATTTCTTTTTCAGGATTGCTTTGGCTGTTCGGGGTCTTCATGGTTCCATAAACATTTTAGGATTATTTGTTCTACCTCTGTGAAAAATGCTGCTGGTAATTTGATAGGGACTACATTAAATGTGTAGATTGCTTTGGGTAGTATAGACATTTTAACAGTATTTGTTCTTCTAATCCATGAGTATGGAAAGTTTTTCCATTTCTTTGTATACTTTATTTTCTTTTATCAGTAGTTTATGGTTTTCAAGGTTTTCAGGTCTTTGGTTAGGTTTATTCCTAGGTATCATATTATTCTTGCCTTAATTATAAATAATCCCTTGCTTTCTCTTTCTGCTGCTTCATTATTGGTATATAAAAATGCAACAGATTTCTGCATGTCACTTTTGTATCCTGCACCTTTACAAAATTAATGTATCATTTCCAGCAATTTTTTTGTGGAGTCTTTTGTTTTCTATATAGAGTACTTCACTGAATTTAAAAGTTTCTGCACAATCAATGAAATGAGAATACAGTCTAAGGAGTGGGAGAAAATATTTACAAACCATACATCTGATAAGAGGTTAAACTCCAATATATATACATATATAAGAAACTTGTACAACTCAATAGCAAAAAATCAATTAATCCAATTTTTTAAAGTTTATTTAGTTATTTTGAGAGAGAAAGCACACATATTTGTGCACCCAAGTTGGGGAAGGGCAGAGAAAGAGGGAGAAAGAGAATCCCAAGCAGGCTCTGTCAGCGCAGAGCCCCATATGGGGATCAAACTCACAAACTGTGAGATCATGACCTGAGCTGAAATCAAGGGTCGGATGTTTAACCAATTGAGCCACCCATGTACCCCTTAACTAATCCAGTTTAAAAATGTGGCCCTGGGGTGCCTGGGTGGCTCAGTCATTTAAGCGTCCTACTTCAGCTCAGGACATGATCTCATGGTTCATCGGTTCAAGCCCCATGTCGGACTCTGTGCTGACAGTTCAGAGCCTGAAGTCTGCTTCAGATTCTGTGCCTCCCTCTCTCTCTGCCCCTCCCCCTGCTTGCACTATCCCTTTCAAAAATAAATGAACATTTAAAAAATTATTTTTAAAAATGTGGCCCTTTGGGGCGCCTGGGTGGCTTAGTCGGTTAAGCGTCCGACTTTCGCTTAGGTCATGATCTCGCGGTTGTGGGTTCATGCCCCGCGTCAGGCTCTGTGCTGACTGCCAGCTCAGAGCCTGGAGCCTGGTTCAGCGTCTGTTACTCCCTCTCTCTCTCTGACCCTCCCCTGCTCACGCTGTCTTTCTCTCTCCTAGAAATAAATAAAAAACATTAAAAAATTTAAAAAATAAATAAATAAATAAAAATGTGGCCCTTCAACATTTTTAGCTCTTCTTTGTTTCTGAAGAAAATATATGTGAAATGCCTTTTTGTCCCTATTATTTTAGGTAAATGAAATATTAAAATAACTGTTTATATCTCTCTGTCTTCTCTGCACTAGGAGCAGTTCTCCTGCCACAACCCCTCCTCCCCTGAAAATGTATGCCTGCACAAAGTTTGTCTCAATTCCATTCTCGGTCAAGAGCACTTTTCAGCTGCTGAGTCGATCACTGACAGATGAAAGCTTCAGCAACCTGGCAGCCTCATGTCACCTGACCTCAGTTATACCTAGGAGCAGTTTCCAAACCAGCGTCATTGATATAGTGCAACCAAGTTCATCTGGTCTAAGGCTTCCACGGTGGGGATGGCTGGCACTGGGGTTAGAATTGGGACTGTGTTTGGGAGTTTCATCATTGGTTATACCAGAAACCCTTCTCTGAAGCAACACCTCTCCTCCTACTCCACTCTGGGCTTCGTCCTCTCAGAGGCTAAGGGTTATTTTTGCCTGATAGTGGCCTTTCTCATCCTCCTTAGTTGTGAAGGAGCCATCTCTGTCTCTGATAGGTCTTTTTCCTGTGTTTCATCTGCCCTGCCTGGTCAGTCCTCTTCCTGTACCTCCCCAGGCCAACTGGGAAAAGTGGTTGGCTTAGGGAAAACAAATACTATATTAATAAGAAATAGTAATAACTGTTTATGAAATAGTCATACATAGGATTTTAAATGTAGTATGTCTTTTTATAAAACTTTTTATCTATTTTTTAATGTTTATTGTTTTTTATTTTTGAGAGAGAGCAAGTAGGGGAGGGGCAGAGGGAGAGGGAGACAGAGAGAATCCCAAGCAGGCTCTGCACTGTCAGCACAGGGCCACATGTGGTGCTCAAACTCACTAACCATGGTATCCTGACCTGAGCTAAAATCAAGAGTCTGCTGCTTAACCGACTGAGCCACCCAGGCAACCCTCAATATAGGACTTTTTATGAATTAATTACAGGTGTTGTGTTTTGTTTTAACCTTAAGAAGTTTAAGTATGATTCCTCTCTCTCATTAATGAGTGTTATAGAACTAATTGTATCTTAAATAGAGCCAAAGGAGACAAAAAAAAAAAAAACTTTACAGACTTAATCTAGAAGTTTTTGTCCTTTGTAAATATGACCCAAAAAATGTGCAGAGAATCTGAATAGACATTTTTTTTTAAAGAAGACATACATATGGCTGACAGGTATGTGAAAGGTGGTCAACATCACTAATCATCAGAATCATAATGAGATATTATCTCATACCTGTTAGGGTGGCTTTAAAGATAAATGTTGGTGAGGATATGGAGAAAAGCGCACCCTTATATACTGTTAGTGGGAATGTAAATTGGCTCAGCCATTATGGAAAACATTATAGAGGTTCCTCAAAAAAATTAAAAATAAGACTGTAGGGGCACCTGGGTGGCTCAGTCAGTTGAGCATCTGACTTCAGCTCAGGTCATGATCTCGTGGTTCGTGAGTTTGAGCTCCACATCAGGCTTGCTGTTGTCAGCATAAAGCCTGCTTCAGATCCTCTGTCCCTCTCTCTCTCTGCCCCTGCCCCACCCATGCTCTCTTTCTCAAAAATAAACATTAAAAAAAATTGGAGTGTAATGTAATCAAGCAATTCTGGGTACATGCCCAAAAGGAAATGAGATCAATGCCTCAAAGGGATGGCTGTGCTCCCGTGTTTATTGCAGCCTTATTCACAATAGCTAATAAATGGGAAAAACCTAAGTTTCCATGGATAGATATCTCACAGACTAGGAGTCTAGAGTTCTCTCTTGTCCAGCAAGAGAGCAGATGCAGAATTGAATAGGAGAGAGGCTAATGTCCAGGAGGAGATAAGGGCCTTGAACAGTGGTTCTGTCTCTGTATTTATTGAGCTCACAAGATCTTACCCATGTGGAGAGTGTGAAGAAAATAATCAGACAGCAAACATTAACTTGTATGTACAAAAAGCAGAGGGTCTGGGGAGCAAGTGGAGTTTGTGATCAGAGTACAATAGTAATATTGGTGTCAGATGGAAAGTAATTTTCTGCAAATTACTCATGATCTCATTAAATAACTCACTAGCTAACTTTGGGCGTTTTCACCCTGTGATGACAGCTTTCCACCGTAAGCTTTTTTCTAACCCAATTTTGTAAGTAGAACCTATTCCCCCACAAGATAATAGATAAAGAATGGTAGTACAATGAAACATTATTCACCCTTTAAAAAGAAGTTCCTGCCATTTATGACAACTTGGATAGACTTTGAAGAACATTGTGCTAGGTAAAATAAGCCAGCCAGAAAGAAAAATAATACACGATCTTATGTATATACAAGAAGTTGCATATAACCAGAGAGTAGAAGAATGGTAGTTATCTGAGGTGAAGAGGTTGGGAGATACTGGCCAAATCATAAAAAGTTGCAGTTATGTAGGTGTAGATTTCAGGTCATCTCACCACAAAGAAATAGAATGATAAATATGTGAGATACTTATGTTAATTAGCTTGACTTTAGTAATAGTTTCCAAACATATTTATACTAAAATGTGCTGTATACTTTAAACATATTAAATTTTTATTAAAAGTAAATTTAATACAGTCAAGGATAAGTTAAAAAGAAAATTTTCAAGCTGCAAAGAAGCAGGAAATGTGTTTAAAGTAAGAAAAATTGGTAAGTTGAAACTGACCCAGAACTATTACAAATCTTAGAGTTAGCAGGCAAACATATTGATAAACTATGTTAGTGGGTTTGTAAAACTCAATATAGTTAAGATGCCAGTTCTCAAATTAATTAAAGATGCAATATTTAATCAAATCCTAGCAAGTATTTGTAGAAATTAACAGGATAATTCGAAAATTCCTATGGAAATAGAAAGGAACCAGAAGAGCAAAAGCAGTTTTAAAAAACAAAAGTGAGGATACTTCATAATGTCTGATTTCACATCTTACCACAAATCTGTAGTAATCAAGACACAGTGCTATTGGCCTCAAGATAAACAAACGGATCTAGAAATAGGCTCAGTTGATTTTCAGCAAAGGAGCCAAGGTAATTCAGAATGCAAAAGATAGTCTTTTCCAAAAATTATGCTGGGACCATTGGATAGACACATGTAAAAAGATGAATTTAGATCTTTATGATACAGAAAAATAAATCAAAATGGTTATAAATTTAAGAGCTAAAACTATGAAATTCTATTTATTTTTTTTAACGTTTCATTTATTTCTGAGAGAGAGAGTATGAACAGGGGAGGTTCAGAGAGAAAGGGAGACAAGAATCCGAAACAGGCTCCAGGGTCTGAGCTAGCTGTCAGCACAGAGCCCGACGCGGGGCTCTAACCCATGAACTGTGAGATCATGACCTGAACTGAAGTCCGGACTGAGCCACCCAGGTGCCCCTAAAACTATAAAATTCTAAAAAGAAATCTTAGAAGAAAATTCTTAGAAGAAAACATAGGAAATATTTGTGACATTGGATTAAGCTAAAATTTTTAGGTATGTATGATTTTTTTAATGAAATTGGACTTCATCATTGGACCATAAATTGGACTTCATTTAGTGCTTCAAAAGACACCATTATAGGAGTGCCTTGAGTGGCTCAGTCGGTTAAGCTTCTAACTTTGACTCAAGTCATGATCTCGTGGTTCATGGGTTTGGGCCCTGCATTGGGCTCTGTGCTAAAAGCTCAGAGCCTGGAGCCTGTTCCAGATTTTATGTCTCCCTCTCTGCCCTCCTCCACTTGCACACTCTTTCTCTCTCTCTCAAAAATAAACGAACATTAAACAAAATTTTAAGACACCATTATAGGGACGTCTGGGTGGCTCAGTAGGTTAAGCGTCCGACTTCTCTCAAGTCATAAACTCCCAGTTTGTGGGTTCGAGCCCCACATCGGGTTCTGTGTTGACAGCTCAGAGCCTGGAGCTTCTTTCGGATTCTGTGAATTCTCTCTCTGCTTCTCCGACACTTGTGCTTTGTCTCTCTCTGTCTCAAAAATAAATAAACTATTAAAAAAATTTTTTAAAGAAGACACCATTATAAATATAAAAAGACAAGCCCCTATCTTGGAGAAATATATTTGCAGATCATATATCTAATAAATGATCTGTATCCAGAGTGTTAAAAGGAATTCTTTCAACTCAATAAGAAAGGGACACCCTCATTAATATTTGGGCAAAATATGGGGCAGCTGGGTGGTTTGGTCAGCTAAGCGTCTGACTCTTGATTTCAGCTCAGATCATGATACCAGCATTGTGCAATTGAGCCCCATGTTGGGCTCCACATAGAGCATGGACCCTTCTTAAGAGTCTCTCCTCCCCCTTTGCCTCTCTCTCTCTCTCTCTCTCACTCTCTGACTCTCTCTCTCTCCCCCCTAACCACCCAAAAAAGGAAATATTTGGGCAATATATATGAATAGGCATCTTACCAAAGAAAATATACAAATATCTAATAACCACACAAAAAGATACTTGACATCATTAGTCATAAAGGAGATAGAAATTATTTTTTTATGTTTATTTTTGAGAGAGACAGACAGACAGACAGAGTGCGAGCTGGGGAGGGGCAGAGAGAGAAGGAGGCACAGAATCCAAAGCAGGATCCTGGCTCTGAGCTGTCAGCACAGAGCCCGACATGGGCTTGAACCCACAAACTGGGAGATCATGACCTGAGCTGAAGTCCAATACTTAACTGACTGAGCCACCCCAGCACCCCAGGAGATAGAAATTATTATTAACACTGCAATCATCAATGTGAACAACTAGTGGTAAGAATGTGGGAAAACTGGAATACAAAGCTGATGAGAATGAAAAATGGTATAGCCACTTTGAAAAACAGTTTGGCAGTGTTCATACATATATTTATCATATCATCCAGCAACCCCTTCCCTAGATAACTACCCAGAATAAATGAAAACATATGTCCATACAAAGAAAAGACTTGAATATGAATTTTCATAGTGGCATTTTTCATAATAACCCAAAAGTGAAAATAATCCAAATATTTATCAATCAGTTAGTAGATAAATAAGATATAGTATATCTATGATATGGAACACTGCTCAGCTATACAAAGGAACAAAATACTGATACATGCTATAGCATGGATAAATCTCCATTATACTTAGTGATACCATATGCAAAAGACCACGCATTAGTATGCTTACATTTATAGTAAAATAGATGCTACAGCATGGATAAATCTTAAATCCGTTACTATGTAAGTGGTTTCCCAGGGTTCCAGGCTAGAATAGAGAGTGACTGTAAATGGGAATGAGAGATCTTTTTAGGGTGACAGTATTATCTGCAAGTGAATTGTAGTGATGGTTGCACAATTCTAAATTATTAAAGTTTGTTGAATTGTGTACTTTAAAAAGGTCAATTCATGGGGCGCCTGGGTGGCTTAGTCGGTTAAGCGTCCGACTTTCGCTTAGGTCATGATCTCGCGGTTCGTGGGTTCGAGCCCCGCGTCGGGCTCTGTGCTGACTGCCAGCTCAGAGCCTGGAGCCTGTTTCAGTCTGTGACTCCCTCTCTCTCTGACCCTCCCCTGCTCACGCTGTGTCTCTCTCTCTCTCCTAGAAATAAATAAAACATTAAAAAAAAAAAGGTCAATTCATGAGATGTAAATTATATCTCAGTAAAATTGTTTTTTAAAAACATTCAACTTTTCAACAAATGGTGCTGGGAAAACTGGATATCCATGTGCAAAGGGATGAATGAAGTTGGACTCTTACTTGGGAAAAGATCTAAAAGCAACCTTAGAACCAGTCATAGGGAAAAGCTTCATGAAATGGATTTGGCAATGACTTCTTAGATATCACATGAAAGTCACAGACAGCAAAAGCAAAATTAGATAAACTGGGGTTTATTAACATTAATAACTTGTATGCATAAAGGACATTACCAACAAAGTAAAATTACAATCTAGAATATTGGAGAAAATGTTTGTAAATCACATATCTGATAAGGGATTAATATCCAGAACACATAAGATAGAACTCCTAAAACTTTACAAATCAACAACATAATTCAAAAATATACAAAGTGCTTGAATAGACATTTCTCCAAAGATGTACACATGGCCAAAAAGCGCATGAAAAGATGCTCAATATCATTATTCATTGGAGGGGCAGCTGGGTGGCTCAGTCAGTTAAACATCTCACTCTGGCTCAAGTCATGATCTCACAGTTTGTGAGTTAGAGCCCTGCATTGGGCTCTGTGCTGACAGCTCAGTCTGGAGCCTGTTTTGGATTCTCTGTCTCCGTGTCTCTCTCTCTTTCTGCCCCTTCCCTGCTTGTGCCCTCTCAAAAATAAATAAACAAACATTTAAAAAATATATCACTAATCATTGGGAAAATGCAAATCAAAATACCACTCCATACCCACTAGGATGGCTATTACAAAAATAAAAACAAAACCAAAACACACAAAACAAAAAACAAGTGTTAGCAAGGATGTGGAGAAACTGGAACTCTGGTGGGTTGTTGGAATGTAAAATGGTGCAGCCACACCAGAAAACAGTATTTCAGTACCTCAAAAAACTAAACATAGAATTACCTTGTGATCCACCAATTCTAAACAATTGAAAGCAAGGACTTTATGGTAAGTGATCAAAAGACCCACAGCTAATATCATCCTTGGTGGGGAAAACAGCCTTTCCCCCATAGGACAAGATAAGGATGCCCACTCTTACCACTATTATTTAATATACTACTGGAAGTCTTAGCCTCAGCAGTCAGACAACAGAAATAAAGAAAGCCATCCAAATCAGCAAGAAGTCAAATTTTACTATTTGTAGACAACATTGTCCTCTATATAGGTAGAAAACTCAAAAGACTCCACCAAAAAATTGCTAGAACTAATACATGAATTCAGCAAAGTCACAGGATATGAAATCAATGTGCAGAAATCTGTGGCATTTCTATATATCAGTAATGAAGCAGCAGAAAAAGAAAGCAAGGGAATCGATCCCAATTGCAGCTGCAACAAAAACCATGAGATACCAAGGAATAACCCTAACTAAAGAGGTAAAAGTTCTGTACTCTGAAAACTATAGAAGTATTAAATGTCTATACTACCCAAAGCAATCTACACATTTAATGCAATCCCCATCAAAAACCACCAGGATTTTTCACAGATCTAGAACAAACAATCCTAAAACTTGTAGAAGACCACAGTGACCCTAAATAGCAAAAGCAATCCTAAAAAACAAAAACACAACTGGAGGCATCATGATACCAGACTTCAAGCTATATTACAAAGCTGTAGTCATCAAGACAGTACGGTACTGACACAAAACAGACACATAGATCAATAGAACAGAATAGAAACCCCAGAAATGGGCCTAGAATTATATAGTCAACTCATCTTAAGCAAAGCAGGAAAAAATGTCCGATGGAAAGAAGACAGTCTTTCCAATAAATGGTGTTGGGAAAACTGGATGGCGACATGCAGAAGAATGAAACGACCACTTTCTTACACCATACTCAAAAATAAATTCAAAATGGAAAAAAAGACCTAAATGTGAGACAGGAAACCATCAAAATCCTAGAAGAGAACATAGGCAGCAACCTCTGTGACCTCAGCGGGAGCAGTTTCTTACTAGATATGTTCCCAGAGGCTAAGGAAACAAAAACAAAAATGAACTATTGGGACTTCCATCAAGAAAAAAATCCTGGGGCTCCTGGGTGGCTCAGTTGGTTAAGCGTTCGACTTCGGCTCAGGTCATGATCTCACTGTCATGAGTTCAAGCCCCGCATCGGACTCTGTGCTGACAGCTTCAGATTCTGTGTCTCCCTCTCTCTCTGCCCCTCCCCCACTCATTCTCTGTCTCTCAAAAAAAAACAATAAAACATCAAAAAGATTTTTTTGAAAAAAATCTGATGCACAGCAAAGGATACCACCACCAAGACTAAAAGGCAGCATACGGAATGGGAGAAAATATTGTAAGCAACATATCTGATGAAGGGTTAATATCCAAAATTTATAAAGAACTTACAAAACTCAACACCCAAAAAACATAACCCAGTTAAGAAATGGGCAGAAGACATAAATAGACACTTTTACAAAGAAGACATCCAGATGGCTAACAGACATGAAAAGATGTTCAACATCATTTATCATCATGGATATACAAATCAAAATCACTATGAGATACCACCTCATTGTCAGAATGGCTACAATTAACACAAGAAACAAAGCGTGTTGATGAGGATGTGGAGAAAGGGGAGCCCTCTTGCACTGTTGGTGGGAATGCAAACTGGTATAGCTACTCTGGGGAACAGTATGGAGGTTCCTCAAAAAGTTAAAAATAGACCTACCATATGATCTACCAATTGCACTACTAGGTATTTACCCAAAGGATACAAAAATACAGATTCAGGAGCACCTGGGTGGCTCAGTTGGCTTAGCGTCTGACTTGATTTTAGCTCAGGTCATTATCCCAGAGTCATGAGATTAAGCCTCATGGTGGGTTCCACACTGAATGTGGAGCCTGCTTAAGATTCTCTCTCCCTCTCTGCCCCTCTCCACCACTCATGCACTCTCTCTCTCTCTCTAAAATAAGAAAAAATACAGATTTGAAGAGGTACACACACCTGATGTTTGGCATTATCAACAGTAGCCAAACTTTAGAGAGAACCCAACTGATGAATGGATAAAGAAGACATGGTATATATACAATGAAATATTACTCAGCCATAAAAAATGAAATCTTGCCATTTGCAATGAGTTGGATGGAATTAGAGTGTATTATGCTAAACGAATTAAGTCAGAGAAAGGCAAATACCATACAATTAAACTCATATTTGGAATTTAAGAAACAAAACAGATGAACGTATGAGGAGAAAAAAGAGAGGGAAGCAAACCGTAAGAGACTCTTAAAGATAGAAAACAAACTGAGGGTTGATGGAGGGAACTGAGTGGGAGATGGGCTAGATGGGTGATGAGTATTAAGGAGGGCACTTGTCACTATGGGTACTAGGTATTGTATGTAAGTGTTGAATCATTGAATTCTACTCCTGAAACCAATATTGCACTATATTTTAACTAAGAAGAATTTAAATAAAAATTTGAAGAGAAAAAGACATTGTGGTAAGTGAAATAAGGCAGACAATAAGAGAATACAATAAGAGAAGTATTGTATGATTCCACTTAGATATCTAGAGTAATCTAATTTATAGAGACAATAGAATGGTAGTACCAAGGGCAAAGAATAGAATGGGAGTTACTAATTCATGAGTACAGTTTGAGTAGGGGTTGATGAAAATGTTTAGAGATAGATGGTGGTAATGGTTGCACAACAGTGTGGATGTACTAAATGCCACTGAGATCCACACTTAAAAATAATTTATGGGTGCCTGCATGGCTCAGTCAATTGAGCATTGGAATCTTGATTTTGTCACAGGTCATGATTTCACAGTTGCGAGACAGGCCTGTGTCAGGCTCTGCACTGAGTGTGGAACCTGCTTAAGATTCTCTCTCCCTATCCCTCTGCCCCTCCCCTGCTCATGCTTTTTTTCTCTCTCAAAAAATTAAGATAAAATAAATATGTTATGTATACATCACATTAAAAAAGCAGACAAAGAAATGCCATTATTAAGTGATGTTATCAGATGTTGCACTGTATTATGCTCAGAATTATCACTTTAGTTATCAAGAGATTGAGATGTATTCCTTTATTTTATAATTGAGTAAAATATGTTTTAATGGTTTTCTAAGTTTGTTTTTGTTATATTTGTAATGATAATGTCTGGAACCACATTCGTCTGTAAAGTTTCACCAAGAAACTCTCCTTGACCTTATTCAAATAGTTTATCAGCTACCCTCTGATACATTTGTTCATTAAGTAAATTCACAGCCTGAAATCCTACAATCCATTTAGATTATAACTGTGTATCCTCTCTATTGGAATAATGCTCTAGTTCTGAAAGTACAACTCTTCAAATGCAAAGAAAGCAGTGTAATGAAATAATCATGAATATCAGATGCCTATCCATGCCAGTCACTGTAGCTGATATTTCATGTTATCTCATATAAGTCTTAACTCCTGTTGTGAGGCAGGTGGTGGTATTCTCATTCATGAAAGAAAATAGGCAGTGAAGAAAGGTAAAGACACTTACATTTGTGAGACCTGAATGGGGATGCTGATGCAACCTTTCTGTGTTGTGATGAGCATTGTAGGCAGGTTGCTGGCTTATTTAGATGTTCTAGGCTAACTTACCTCAATGTTTCACATCACAAACAGAAGGGGTGGGTTTATAAATGTGAATAAAATTAGATGTATTGGTGGGTGTGCATATAAAGAAAAATTGAGATGGAGAAAACATCTTAGTTCTTATTTTCCATAGGTCTTGGAGAACACTGAAGAAATATCACACTAAACAAAATCATTCCTTGTTTGTCATAAAGGCAGAAAATGAAACACCATAAGGTAAAAGAGATCATAGGATTTAATCCTTCTTTCTTCCTTAAAAAAGACTGAAGTTGTCATACCATGAAACAGTCGTTTCTGCAAGATATGTGTGTTTCCATAACGTATTTTATTAGTTCATATGCAGCTGGTAAATTGGGAAATGATACCAGTCTTGTGTGGAAGTTGCACTAGTTCGAACACATTTAGCTAATGTGTTAAAGCAGAGACAAACTTTCTCACAACTGAAAAGATTAACTCTTAGCAATATATGAAGACTGTAAGAAGGAAGAGGTGAAAAGTCCTTAAAGTGCAAAGAATAGTGGTTTAGTGGCTTCAGAAAACACCTAATTTATCACTATGCTAAGCTGTCTGGGGGAGCTACAAGTACAGAAGACTTTACACCTGATGATAACAAAAAGAGCATTTATTAAAGAGGCTGCCTCTGGGGGTGCCTGGGTGGCTCAGTTGGTTAAGCGTCCAACTTCAGCTCAGATCATGATCTCATGGTTCGTGAGTTTGAGCCCCGTGTTGGGCTCTGTGCTGACAGCTAGCTCAGAGCCTGTAGCCTGTCTTCGGATTCTGTGTCTCCTTTTCTCTCTGATCCTCCCTGGCTCATGCTATCTCTATATCTCTCTCAAAATTAAATAAAACATTAAAAATAAAATAAAGGGCTACCTCTGGATCATATTTTTAATATTAATGAACTGGTTTCTATTAGAAGGAAATGATTTCTAGAACCTATACCTGAAAGGAAGAAACACAAGCCCACAACTTTAAGGCTACAAAAGACTGACAGCTAATTCTCAGTGTAGATAATCATAGATACTTAGGATTATTGTTTTTATTACCACTTAAGTTACAAAGTTCCAAATCTCTTCATAAGGCTTATTTTTAGGGCATGATTTTGCAGAATGTGAGGTTTTCATCTTAGTGGGGACAATATAAAGAATTCATTAAGCCAAGACAGTTCCTTCAGACAGCCTTTTCCAATTGTAAAGTTATCATGAAATAAAGAAAGTAACAGTGACTTTCAGGTATTATCCAATTAAAGAGTTGTAGAGTAGTTTGGAGCCATGGATGTCCTGAACACCAAAAATCTTGAGCTAGTAAATAGTTGAGGCAGAGGAGCAAACACTGGCCCAATGTTCCCATCTATGAACTATTTCCTCTTTAAACCAATTTCTCCACATCCTTTCCAATTATCTTTTGTTGTTGTTATTGTTGTTAATAGTTATCCTAATATGTGTGAATTGGTATCTCATGGAGTTTTTTTAATGTTCAAGTCTATTTTATTTTTCTTAAGTTTTTCTTTAAATTCTGCTTAGTTAACATACAGTGTAATATTAGTTTCAGGTGTAGAATTTAGTGATTCCTCACTTATATCCAACACTCAGTGCTCATCACAAGTACACTCCTTAGGGACACCTGGGTGGCTCAGTCAGTTAAGCATCCGACTTCAGCTCAGGACATGATCTCACGGTTCATGGGTTCGAGCCCCGCGTCGGGCTCTGTGCTGACAGCTCAGAGCCTGGAGGCTGTTTCAGATTCTGTGTCTCCCTCTCTCTCTGACCCTCCTCTGATCGTGCTGTCTCTCTCTGACTCTCAAAAATTTAAAAAACAAACAAACAATAAAACAAACAAACAAGTACACTTCTTAATGCCCATCTCATGGTTTAATTTACATTTCCATTATTGTTGAGCATCTTTTCATATGCTTATTGGCTATCCATATAGCTTCTTTGAATACCTTTTTATTCAAGTCTTTTGAACTGGGTTGTCTTGATGTTGCATTTTAGTTTTCTGTTATATTCTGTATATTAATTCCTCATCAAATAAATGATTTGCAGCTATCCTCTCCTATGGATTGCTTTTTCACTGTTAAGAGTGTCCTTTTTACATAAAAGTTTTAAATTTTGATGAAATCCAACTTGTTCATCCTATTGATAACTTTTGACATTGGTATCATATCCAAGGAATCATTGCAAATCCATTGCTTTTCCTCATTTTTCTTCTAAGAGATTTGTAGTTACAGGTCTTGCATTTAGGTCTTTGATCCATTTTTTAAATTCAAGTATAATTAACATACAGTGTTATATTAGTTTCAGGTATATAGTATAATGATTCAAAAATTCCACATATTTCTCAGTACTCATCAAGATATGTATACTCTTTATCCCCTTTATCTGTTTCACCCATTTCCTCACCCTCCTCTCTTCTGGCAACCATCAGTTAGTTCTCCATATTTAAGAGTCTTATGTTTTTTGGTCTCATTTTTTTTTAAGTTTTTAATGTTAATTTATTTTTGAGAGAGAGACAGACAGAGTGTGAGCAGGGAAAGAGCAGAAAGAGAGGGAGATACAGAATCTGAAGCAGGCTACAGGCTTTGAGCTGTCAGCACAGAGCCCGATGCGGGGCTCAAACTCACAGACTGTGAGGTCATGACCTGAGTTGAAGTCAGATGCTTAACCGATTGAGCCACCCAGGCACCCTTATTGGTCTTATTTTTTAAATCACACTCATTTAGGGGCGCCTGGGTGGCTTAGTCGGTTAAGCGTCCGACTTTCGCTTAGGTCATGATCTCGCGGTTCGTGGGTTTCAGAGTCTGTGACTCCCTCTCTCTCTGACCCTCCCCTGCTCACGCTGTCTCTCTCTCTCTTAGAAATAAATAAAACATTAAAAAAAATTTAAATCACACTCATTTAAATCATTTTAATCACACTCATTTTTTAAATCATGTGAGTGAAATCATTTGGTATTTGTCTTTCTCTGATTTATTTCATTTAGCATTATACCCTCTTGGTCCATCCATGTTGTTGCAGATGGTAAGATTCCATTTGTTTTTATAGCTAAGTAATAGTATTCCATTTTATATATACCACTTTTTTGTATTCATTCATCTATCCATGGACACTTGGGTTGCACCTCTATCTTGACTATTGTAATAATGCTGCAGTAAACATAGGGGTACATGTATCTTTTCAAATTAACATTTTTATTTCCTGGCATAAATACCTAGTAGTGGAATTACTAGGTCGCAGGGTACTTCTATTTTTAATTTTTTAAGGAATTTTTAACAGTGGCTGCACCAATTTGCATTCTCTCCAGTAGTGCCTAAGGTTTCCTTTTTCTTCACATCCTTGTCAACATTTGTTATTTCATGTGTTTTTGATTTTAGCTTTTCTGACTGGTGTGAGGTGATCTCTCCTAGTAATTTTGATTTGCATTTCCCAGATGATGAGTGCTATTCACCATATTTTCATTTGTCTTTTGGACATCAATATGTGTTCTTTGGGAAAATGTCTATTCAGTTCTTCTCCCTCTTTTTTAATCAGGTTGGTTTCTTGGTGTTGAGTTGTATAAGCTCTTTATATACTTTGGATATTAATCCCTTATGATATACATCATTTGTAAATATCATCTCCCATTCAGTAGGTTGCCTTTTCATTTTACTGATGGTTTCCTTTGCTGTGCAAAAGCTTTTTAGTTTGATATAGTCCCAGTAGTTTCCTTTCGGTTTTGTTTCCCTTGCCTGAGGATTCATATATATGTGAACGTTTCTATACCTGATGTCCAAAACATTGTTGCCTGATTTATTTTTAGGAGTTTTACAGCTTCAGGTCTTACATTTAGGTCTTCAGATCACTTTGAGTTTATTTTTATGTATGGTGTAATGAAGTGATCCAGTTTCTTTCTTTCTTTCTTTCTTTTTTTTTTTTTTTGCATGTTGCTGTCCAGTTTCCCCAGCACGATATGTTGAAGACATTATCTTTTCTCTGTCCAATATTCTTACCTCCTTTGTTGTAGATTAATTTACTTTAGTAAGTGTGGGTTTATTTCTACACTCTATTTAGTTCCATTTATCTCTGTGTTTATTTTCCACCAGTACTGTATTGTTTTGATTACTACAGCTTTGTAGTTATATCTTGAAATCTGGAATTGTGATACCTCCAGCTTTGTTCTTCTTTTTGAAGACTGCTTTGGCTATTCAGAGTCTTTTGTGGTTACATGTAAATTTTAGAATTTTCCAGTTCTGTGAAAAATACTGTTGGTATTTCAATAGGGATTGCATTAAATCTATAGACTGCTTTGGGTTGTATGGATATTTTATCAATGTTTGTTCTTCCATTCCATGTACACAGATTATCTTTCCATTTGTTTGTGTCCTCTTCAATTTGTTTCATCAGTGTTTTCTACTTTGCAA
Organism: Crocuta crocuta; assembly: GCF_008692635.1. Lineage (NCBI taxonomy): Eukaryota > Metazoa > Chordata > Mammalia > Carnivora > Hyaenidae > Crocuta > Crocuta crocuta. Next base: position 148,571 of record NW_027532609.1, on the reverse strand, counting down.
AGTATAGGTCTTTCACCATGTTGGTGAAGTTTATTCCTAGGTGTTATGATTTGTAATGCAAATATAAATGGGATTCTTTTCTTAATTTCTCTTTCTGCCACTTCATTATTAATGTATAGAAATGAAACAGATTAGTATATATTAACTTTTTCTTTTTTTCTTTAATTTTTAATTTATTTCTGAGAGAAAGAGACAGAGCACAAGCAGGAGAGGGTCAGAGAGAGAGGGAGACAGAGAATCCAAAGCAGCCTCCGGGTTCTGAGCTGGCTGTCAGCACAGTGCCCGATGTGGGGCTCGAACCCACGAACCATAAGATCATGACCTGAGCCAAAGTCAGACGCTCAACCAACTGAACCACCCAGGTGCCCCATATTAACTTTTTCTTAGTCTTTACTGAATTTATTTATCATTTCTAGTAGCTTTTTAGTGGAGCTTTAGGATTTTTCCATATAAAGGATCATGCCATCAGTAAACAGTGATAATTTTACTTCTTTTTTGCTGATTTGGATGCCTTTGATTTCTTTTTCTAGTCTGACTGCTGTGTCTAGGACATCCAGTAATATGTTGAATAAAAGTAGTGAGAATCGATGTCCTTGTATTGTTCATGATCTTAGAGATCTTAGAGAAAAAGCTCTGAGTTTTTCAGCATTGAGTATGATGTTACTTGTGTGTTTTCCATAGATGTCCTTTATTATGTTGAGGTATGGAAACCAACTTCACAATAAACTATTAAAAAAAAAAGGTACATCGTGTGACCTCAATATTTTTTAATTTTGAGACTTCTTTTGTGACCTATTATGTGGAGAATGTTCCACGTACACTGGAAGAAAATATGCCTTCTGCTGCTTTAGGATGGAATGTTCTGAATATTTCTGTTAAATCCATCTGGTCCAGTGTGTCATACAAAGCCACTGTTTCCTTACTGTTTGGCTTTTCTGGCTGATCTGTCCATTAATGTAAGTCAGGTGTTAAAGTCCTCTATTATTATTGTATTACTATTGATTAGTTCCTCTATGTTTGTGATTAGATGCTTTATGTATTTAGATACTTCCCTGTTGGGTGCATAAATATTTACAATTTTTATATCTGCTTGTTGAATTTTTCCATTTTATGATTTAAGAATGTCCTTTTTTGTCTCTTGTTACAGTTTTTTATTTAAGTCATTTGTATTTTGTATTGCTACCTCAGCTTTTTTTACACATCCATTTGCATGATAAATGCTTCTCTATACCTTCACTTTAAACCTGCAGGTGTCAGGGCACCTGGGTGGCTCAGGTCTGACTTCTGCTCAGGTCATGATCTCACAGTTTGTGGGTTTGCTGACAGCTAGCTCAGAGCCTGGAGCCTGTTTTAGATTCTGTATCTCCCTCTCTCTTTGACCCTCCCTTGCTCATGCTGTCTCTCTCTCAGAAATAAATAAAACATTAAAAAAAAATGTTTTTAAGAAAAAAAACCTGCAGGTGTCTTAGTCCAAAATGAGTCCTTTTTTTTTTTAATTTTTAACATTTATTTATCATTGACAGAGAGAGACAGAGCATGAGCACGGGAGGGGTAGAGGGAGGGGGAGACCCAGAATCTGAAGCAGGTTCCAGGCTCTGAGCTGTCAGCACAGAGCCTGACGCGGGGCTGAAACCCATGAACCCCAAGATCATGACCTGAGCCAAAGTTGGAGGCTTAACCTACTGAGCTACCCACCCGCTCCTGAAATGAGTCTTTTGTAGGCAGCATATAGATGGGTCTTGTTTTACCTATCCCATCACCCCATGTCTTTTGATTGGAGCATTTTATTCCTTTTACGTTCCATATAATTATAGATAGATATTTATTTATTGCACACTCTTCTCTCATGATTAGTTGGCTTTATTTAGTGATATACTTGAATTTCTTTCTCCTTATTTTTCACATATCTATTACTGTTTTATGATTCATGGTTACCATTAGGTTAGTACATAACATTTTCTGTATATATTCCTCTACATTAAATTTCTGGTTGCTTAGGTTTGAACCCAATCTTTAGTCCTCCCCCCTGCCCTCCATGTTTTAGGTCTATGGTATGATACTTTATATCCTTTTATTTCATGAGTTCCTTGACTGATTTTTACAGATCTACTTACTTCTACTGTTTTTGTGTTTTCTACTTGTGATACTCTTACACCTTTTTCTTTCCACTCAAGGAGTCTCCTTTAACATTTCTTTTTCTTTTTACTTTTTTAATGTTTTATTTATTTCTGAGAGAGAGAGAGAGACAGCGTGAGCAGGGCAGGGTCAGAGGGAGAGAGAGACACAGAATCTGAAACAGGCTCCAGGCTCTGAGCTGGCTGTCAGTACAAAGCCCAACGCAGGGCTCAAACCCATGAAGAACTGTGAGATCATGACCTGAGCCAAAGTCAGACGTTTAACCGACTGAGCCACCCAGGTGCCCACTCCCCCACCCCCCACCCCCGCCCTTTAACATTTCTTGTAGGGCTGGTTTAGAGTTCATGAACTCTTTTCTCTTTTGTTTGCCTGGGAAACTCTTTATCTCTCCTTTAATTCTGAATGATAGCCTTGCTGTATAGAGTATCCTTGGTTGCAGATTGTTTTCCTTTCAGCACATTGAATATGTCATGCTATACTCCCTTCTGGCCTGGAAAGTTTAAAATTAAAATTAAAATCAGCTTAATTAAAATCAGCTTAATAGCCTTATGGGTTTTCCCTTCATTTATCTGCTTTCTTTTATCTTTGCTACTTTTTTTTTCAATTTTTTTAAATGTTTTATTTATTTCTAGGAGAGAGAGAGAGACAGCGTGAGCAGGGGAGGGTCAGAGAGAGAGGGAGTCACAGACTCTGAAACAGGCTCCAGGCTCTGAGCTGGCAGTCAGCACAGAGCCGACGCGGGGCTTGAACCCATGAACCGCGAGATCATGACCTAAGCGAAAGTCGGACGCTTAACCGACTAAGCCACCCAGGCGCCCCTATCTTTGCTACTTCTAAATTTTTTCTCTATTTCATTAATTTTTTCCATTTTAATTACTTGTGACTTGGTGTGGACCTCCTTGGGTTAAAGTTGTTGAGGGGCTCTCTTGGATCTGGATTTCTGTTTCATTCTCTAGATTTGGAAGTTTTCAATTATTTCTTCAAATACATTTTCTGCCCCTTTCTCTCTTCTCCTTATGGGATCTCTATAATGCAAATGTTATTATGCTTGATGGTGTCGCTGAGTTCCCTAAGTCTGTTCTTACTCTGCATAATTATTTTCCTCTCACATGCACAGCTTGACTACTTTCCATTCCTCTCACCTCTAGGTACCTGATTTGTTCTTTTGCTTCCCATAGCCTACTATTTATTCCATCTGGTGTATTTTTAATTCATTTACTGTGTTTTTCATCTCTGATTGGTTCTTTTTTTTCAAATCTTTGTTAAGGGTCTCACTGATGTCCTCCATTCTTTTCTCAAGGCCAATACTCCTTTTGTTCTTAATTTTTTGTACCTCTCTGTGTTTCTCTGTGTTAGGAAAGTCAGCTAAAGCTCCTGATCTTTAAAGTAGTGGCCTTATGAAGAAGAGGTACTGTGGTGCCCTGTAGTGCAATATTCATTGTTCCCTAGAACCAAGCATTTCAGGGGTGTCTGCTATGTAGTTTGTGTGAACCCTAATGTTGTAGCTGAACCACATTTGCATTCAGTCAAGTCAGCTGCAGTGGCCTACTTTGACTGTTGTGGGCAGGGTTTGGTCCTTGTGCTATTAATGGGCCAGTCTGAGGCCACTGTTCCTTTGTAGTTGGGTGGTGTCCATCATGAGACCATACACCTGACCTTAGCCTGTCTGCTGGAGCTGTAGTTGCACCAAACTTTATGACTCTCTCCTTGTGCTGCCCCCTGAGAGGTTTTTGTTGGTGGGTGGGACTGGAGTTAAGACCAGATCCTGTCACCAATCTGTCTGCTGGAGCTGCAGAGCACCTGCTGTGTGTGGTTATCTTTCCTCCTCCAGGGCAGGTGTCACTATGGAGTGACACTAGTCTCTGCTGGGTCTGCTTGCTGGATTTTGCTGTGGGAGGAATGCCTGCTGAATGGGATGGGTTGTATGGGGTGGACCCACAGGAGAACATAACAGGGCATGTGTTAGTAAGGTAAGTGGACAGTGTTCTAACTGGTTCCTGCAAGTGTCCACCTATCTAGGCTGAGGTTGGTGGGGAGAGATCCTGCCTCCTAGCTCTTTTTTGCTTGTAGAAGTCTCCTGAAGTTCTGTACCCCTCCAGCATATGTTCTGAGATTAGTAAATAAATCTCTTTCATGTATACCCCAGGTTTTGCAAAGTGCTGCTTCTGTGTTGTATCTTGTGGAGGTTGGTTGCTTGCTTTGCTGTCTCTTTAAGGGCATGGACTGCTTCTATTGTTCTCAGGCTCTCTTGGAGCTAAAACTGCTAATTTTGAAAGTATAAGCCTTGCTAATTGTGAAAACATGTGATGTTAAGCCCAACTCGTTTTCAAAGACAAATATTTTGGACCCATCCTCCTAGTGCAAGTACCCTGTGCCTTGGTTGCCTTGTGTGGGGCCTGCTCCTCTGCCTTCTCCACGTTTGTCATTTCCTTTCTGTGTGTGGTCTCACTGGGAGTTTGGTTCTTGACAATATCCACTCTTTTCAATGTGACCTCCTATCTGTGATTAACTGTGAAGTCTGTTGTAGCAGTCTCTGTGCAGTTTTCCTGAGTTGAGTGTACTGGTATGGTGTGAATGGGACAAAGTGACCTTAGGATCCTCCTATTCCACCATCTTTCCATAAGTCTGTTAGATCCATTTTGAGTTAATTTTTGTATATGGTATTAGGTGTCTAACTTCATTCTTTTGTATATGGATATGCAGTTTTCCCAAAACCATTTGCTGGGGGAAAAAAACTGTCTTTTTCCCATTAAGTGGTTTTGGCACATTCTCTCAAAATCACTTAACTGTCTATGTGAGTATTTATTTCTGGATTATTTAGTGTATTCCATTGGTCTATATGTCTGTTTTTATATCATACTACACTGTTTTGATTACTCTAGTTTTGTAGTTAATTTTGAAATCAGGAAGTATAAACCTTCCAACTTAGATCTTTTATCAAGTGTTTGGCTATTTGAGTCCCTAGACATTCCATTGAATTTTAGGGTGTATTTTTTTGTTTCTTTAAAAAATATTTTTAAGATTTTGAAATGGATTACATTGAACCTGTAGATCATTTTGGGTAGTATTGACTTCTTTCCTCCAATCCATGAATGTGGGATAGCTTTCCATTTATTATTGTTACTTTCTGCAGTGTTTTGTGGTTTCTGTATCCTTAATTTTTTTTTCTCTGTATCCTTAATTAACTACCAAATATTTTATTGTTTTTAATGCTATTGTAAAGGAGATGATCTTAAATTTGATTATTCATTGTTAGTGTTTACAAAGGCAACTGACTGTGTTTTGGTTTTATATCCTTCAACTTTGATGAGTTAATTAATTCTAATAGTGTTTCCTGCATATAAGGTCACACACAAAGTTAATTTCATTCCTTTGTGAACAAAGATAATTTCATTCCTTCCCAAGTTCAATGTCTTTAGTTGCTCTGCCTTAAAATTCCAACAGCACATTGAACAGAAGTAGCAAAAGCTGACATACTTGTCTTGTTTCTGATCTTAGAGGAAAAGCTTTCTTTCAGTCTTTGTACATTGAATATGTTATCTGTGAGATCTTCATATGTGGACTTTATTATGTTGAAGTAGTTTTTCTTCTATTCCCAGGGTGTTGAGTGTTTTCACCAAAAAAAAAACTGTTGAGGATTGCCTGGATTGTTCAGTTAAGCATCCAACTCTTGATTTTGACTCAGGTTATGATCCCAGTTTGTGAGATCAAGCTCCACATCAGGCTCTGTATGCAGAGCCTGCTTGGGATTCTCTCTCACCCTCTCTCTACCCTTCCCCTTGTACACGCTGTCCCTCCCTCTCTCTTTCTCAAAATATTTTTTAAAAACCTTTAAAAACATTAAAAATCCTGTCAAATTTTGTCAGATGCTTTTTCTGTATGAGTTGATGTCATTATATGGGTTTTTCCCTCTTCATTCTTTCAATATAGTATATTAATTCATTTTCACATGTTGAACTATCCTTGAATTGCAGGAATAAATCCACTTGTTCAAAGTATAGAGAACTTCTAATGTGATGTTTTGTTTAGGATTTTTGCATTAATGTTCATCAGGGATATTAACCTATAGCTTTTCTCCCCCCTTCTTTTGTAGTTTGGCTTTAGTGCCAAGGTAATACTGGCCTTATAGAATGAGTTAAAGTTTCTCTTGACTTTTTTGGAAAAGTTTGAGGACTGGTATTATTTCTTGTTTAAATGATTGGTAGAATTCTTCAGTGAAGCCATTAGTTGCAGAGCTTTTCTTTGTTGGGAGGTTTTTGAATACTGATTCACTGTCCCAGTTATAGGTCCATGCAGATTTTATTTGTTCATGATTAATTCCTTGTGTTTTTAGGGATATATTCATTTCATCTGGACTATCCAATTTATAAGTGGTATAGCTGCTCATAGTAGTACTCTGATCATTCTTTTTTTCCTGTAGAATAATTACTAATACTCCTACTTTTATATATGCTTTTAGCAGTTGAAACCTTTTTATCATGCTCTAGTTAAGGTTTTTCCACTCAAAGTCTTTTTGAAAAACTATTTTGCTTATTACAGCTTTAATCTTCCACTGGTTTTACGTTCATTTTTTCTAATTCCTCTTAAAATGTATATTTCATATATATTTACATATTCAAGGTAAGCATTTACAGTTATGGATTTCTTTAGCTTTGCTTTTGTTGCATCACATACATTTTTTTATATCGTGTTTCGATTTTGAGAGTTTGTTCTTAGATGCATAAATGTTTATAACTGTTTAATTTTGATGTATTTTAAACCTTTTATCAGTAGATAATGTCCTTCATTGTCTCTTGTAAGCTTTTTGGATTTAAGGTCTTTTTTGTCTGATAATAATATGTCTAACACTACTCCCTTTGGTGACTATTTGCATGGATTATCTTCATCCATTCTTTTATTTTTACCCCATTTGTGTTTTAAATCTGAAGTCAGTCTCTTGTAGACAGCATATAATTAGATCATGTTTTTAAATCCATTTCACTAATCTCTGTTTTTTTATGGAATTTAATCCATTTACATTTAAAGTAATTATTGAGAGACTAATGTCATGCTATTTGTTTATATGCCTTATAGCTTTTTGCTCATTTTCGATGTCTCTTTTGTGTTTAGTTGAATTTTTTTGTAGTAAAACATTTTCTCATTTCCTTGTGTATAATTGTATAGCTACTTCTTTGTGGTTACCTTAGGGATTCCTTTAATATCCTAAATTAATAACACTCTAATTTAAGTTTACAGCAGCTTAAGTGTATAAAAACTCTGTTCCTATCTATAACCCTGTCGTCACCTCCTTTCAGTTATTAATGTCATAAAATTACATCTGTAAGTATTGTGCATCTGAAAACATAAACCAGGAACTATTTTAAGTCTCTAAAATGTAGAGCTATAAATCATAATTATAATACTAGCTTTTATACTTGCCCATGTATACTTTAATTAGAAATCTTATTTCTTCATATGGCTTTGAGTTCCTGTCCACTGTCCCTTCTCATTCAACCTGAAGTTTAGCACTTCTTTCAGGGCAGGTGTTGTTGAATCTGTCTCCTTTTGTTTTTGTTTGGTAACATTTTAGTTTCTTCTTCATTTCTGAAGGAGACTTGTCAGATTGTTTCGGTGGACAGTTTTTTTTTTTTCTTTTAGCAATTTGTATATATCAAACTCCACTACCTTTTGGTCTCCAATGTTTCTGATGAGAACTCTGATAACTTTATTGAGGATCACTTTTCTTTCCTGTTTTCAATATTCTGTCTTTTGCTTTGGATAGGCCAATTCTAATGTGTCTTGGTGGGCCTCTCTATTGGAGTTCAGTGAGCTTTGCCTGTTCAAATCTGTTACTGAAATTCACCCTCCAGTAAAAATTTTTATTGTAACTTTTGCTCCAGAATTTCTTTGATACTCTTTTAATTTCTTTGTTTGTGTTCTCATTTTATCCATTTTCCTAATTTCCAGTATTTCTTTGAGTATATTTAAGTCTGTCTAGTAAGTTCAAAGTGTGTGCTTCCTCAGAGCCAGTTTCTGTTCCTCTAACTAGACCTATTTTCTCTTTTTCTTTGTATGACTTGTTATTTTCTGTTTTTGAAAATTGGGCATTTCACTATTATGGTAATTTTAGATATAGGATTTTCCTGTCACCAAGGCTAACCAGGTTCTTCTTTTCTTTTTTCTTTTCTTTTCTTTTTTCTTTTCTTTTCTTTTCTTTCTTTCTTTCTTTTTTCTTTCTTTCTTTCTTTTCTTTCTTTCTTTCTTTCTTTCTTTCTTTCTTTCTTTCTTTCTTTCTTTCTTTCTTCTTTCTTTCTTTCTTCCTTTCTTTCTTTTATTGCTGCAAGCTGTTGTCTGTTTGAGAATTTTCCAAAGTATTTTTATAAAGACCTTGTCCTGTGTGATCACACCTCTGTTCTGTTTATTTCACGTTCACCTGTTTTGATAGATTTCCTTGAATGCCAGCTCTCTGTCTTTGCAGATTAGCTGGATGCTAGAGCATTCCTGCAGTACTTAGCTAGGCTTGCTCTGAGCCTAGGGATCTGACTGAGGTGAAAACTTAAGGTCTTAGATCTTTTCTGAGCATGTGTTTTGCCTGGGCATACATATGGTATTTTAAAACCCACCTCACCCTCATAGAGCTACTTCTGAATGTGTAGTTTTCAAAAACGCTCATCCTACCTTCTTCTCTAGGCCTTATATGACCTATTTTGTCTCCACGAATAATTGCTCACCCCACGTGTCTGAGTCTGTAGCCACTTTGTGGCTTTTTAATGCCTGGCACTCTTCCTGCCTGATTTCCAAGTTAATGGCAAAATAAAGGTGAGCACTTAAGACATACACAATAATTTGCAAATAAAATCTACTCTACCTCTTCTGGTTTGAGGGTAGGAAATGGAAACCAGGCCTCTGCCACTTTGTAATAACACTGCCACTGCACTGGGACAAAGGCGAGTAAAACATCTCAAAATTTTCCTATCATTTTGAAGATGATTTTTCTTCACTGGGCAGTCTTGGTTGCTGTAATCTTTTATTGTTTTCCAGAGTTCTGAATGTGTTGGTTCATATAATTGCTGCTTTTTTGGTTTTGTTGGGGAACAAGAATCTAGATTGTCCTAGTCCACTATTTTACTGGTGTCACTCAGGTCGCTATTTTTCACTCCTGTCTGTAATTCTAATATCATGACAAGGCCTTCAACAGAGTATGTTTTTTTTGACCCGTCTATGGTGAATTTTTGTTAGACTTGAAACTACTGTGTAAATGTTAAGAAAATTATCCTCACTGTAATCATTGTGCTTATCTTTTATTATTAAAATTTTTAAATGTTTGTTTATTTTTGAGAGAGAGAGACAGAGCATGAGTGGGAGAAGGACAGAAAGAATGGGAAACACAGAATCCAAAGCAGGCTTCAGGCATTGAGTTGACCGCACAGAACCCAATGTGGGGCTCACACCAATGACCCATGAGATCATGACCTGAGCCAAAGCCTGGTGCTTAACTGACTGAGCCACCCAGGCACTCCTGATCATTATGTTTAAAATTAAAGTTAAGGAATTTATCAGTCTTGACTTTTTTGCTTGAGGACAGTTTATATAAACTTTTAATGAGATGAAAATGCTCCATACCCTCTTATTAATACCAAACATTAAATGAAGTTTATTGGATTCTGCTAATATTTTCCACCTTACAGTAGCTTATATTCTTGTAACCTCTTTTGCTGTGTAGGGTAAAATATATAAAACAAAAATAACATGTTTTGCAAATATTTCATTATTCTTTATATAAGGCCAATATTAAAATAATTTTCTGTTAATACACTCTTCATGTATGTATATATTTTGTTCACTTAACAAGGATGTTATTACTAATGCTTACTATGTTTTATTTTACGATTTTCATTAAGCAAACTCATACTCCTACAAATGAAAGTCCAGTTAGTCATCTAAAAATCTCAATTTCCAATCAAGAGGATTTAGTCATCTGTTTCCATTAAAACTGAATTTATGGTGGAGCTAATCTGGTTAAATTGTGTGGGCACAAAATGCCAAAAGTAGTTTTACATTTTTTGCAAAAATTTCTGTAGAACGTATAGAAAATTCTCAGATTTGTAAAAGTTTTACATTCTTTGTAAGTTCAATGTGTCAAATCTGCAACATATTTCTGTGGTATTGGTTGTGATCTCTCCTCCTTTATTTGTGGTATCATCAGTTTGGTTCCTTTCCCTTTGCTTTTTTTGTTTGTTTGTTTGTTTTTGTTTTTTTTGTTTTGTTTTTTTCTTTTCTTTTTTTTCTTCACCTTTTTTATTTATTTATTTATTTTTTACAAATAGTTTATTGTCAAATTAGTTTCCACATAACACTCAGTGCTCATCCCCACAAGTGCCCTCCTCCATGCCCATCCCTCCTCCCCCCCCACATCCATCAGTCCTCAGTTTTTGTCAGCATTCAAGAGTCTCTCATGGTTTGCCTCTCTCCCTTTCCCCCACCATTTCCCCCCTTCTTCTCCCCCTTGTTCCTCCGTCAAGTTCCTCCTAATCCTCCTATACGTGCAAACATATGATATTTGTCCTTCTCTGCCTGACTTATTTCACTCAGCATAACACCCTCAAGGTCCATCCATGTTGCTACACATGGCCAGATTTCATTGTTTCTCATTGCCATGTAGTATTCCATGGTATAGATAAACCACATCTTCTTGATCCATTCATCTGTTGATGGACACTTAGGCTCTTTCCATGTTTTAGCTATTGTGGAGAGTGCTGCTATGAACATTGGGGTACATGTGCTCCTATGCATCAGCATTTCTGTATCCCTTGGGTAAATTCCTAGCAGTGCTATTGCTGGGTCATAGGGGAGTTCTATTGTTAGTTTCCTGAGGAACCTCCACACTGTTTTCCAGAGGGGCTGTACCAGTTTACATTCCCACCAACAGTGTAGGAGGGTGCCCATTTCTCCACATCCTCGCCAGCATTCCCTTTGTTTTTTGATAAGTGGCTAGGGAGCTATCAATTTAGTTGAATCTTTCAAAGAACCAGCTCAGGGGCACCTGGGTGGCTCAGTCGGTTAAGCGTCTGGCTTTGGCTCAAGTCATGGGCCCATAGTTTGTGGGTTCGAGCCCCGCATCGGGCTTTGTGCTGACAGCTCAGAGCCTGGAACCTGTTTTGGATTCTGTGTTTCCCTCTCTCTCTGCCCCTCCCCTGCTCATGCTCTCTCTCTCTCTCTCTCTCTCTCTCTCAGGAATAAATAAAACATTAAAAACAATTAAAAACAAAACAAAGAACCAGCTCAGTTTTGTTCATCTCTTCTACTGGCTTTTTGCTGTTGGTGGTTTCTATATCATTTATTTTTGCACTAGTCTTTATTATTTTCCTGCTTCTGCTGGCTTTAGGCTTTATTTGTTGTTCCTTTTCTAGCTCCTTTAGGCATAAGGTTAGGTTGTGTATTGGGAACCTTTCTTGCTTTTTGAGATAGACCTGAATTGCAATGTACTTTCCCCTTAGGACTGCCTTTGCTGCATCCAGCGTTTGGACAGACTGTTGTATTTCATTTTCATTTGCTTCCATGTATTTTATTTCTTCTTTAATTTCCTGGTTAACCCATTCATTCTATAGTAGGATATTCTTTAACTTCCATGTATTTGTGGTCTTTCCACATTCTTTCTTATGGTTGATTTCAAGTTTCATAGTGTTGTGATCTAAAAATATGCATGGTATGATCTAGATCATTTGGTACCTATTTTAGAGCTGATTTGTGACCAGTATGTGATCTGTTCTTGAGAATGTTCCATGTGCCCTTAAGAAGAATATGTGTTCTGAATATATGTTAAGTCCATCTGGTGCAGTGTGTCATTCAAAGCCATTGTTTCCTTATTGATATTCTGCTTAGATGGTCCATCCATTGCTGTAAGTGAGGTGTTAAAGTCCTCTACTATTATTGTATCATTAGCAATGTTTCTTTATGTTTGTGATTAATTAATTTATATATTTGGGTATTTCCCAGTTGGAGGCATAAGTATTTACAATTGATCTTGATGGATAGACCCCTTAATTATCATATAATGCCCTTCTTCATCTCTTGTTATAGTCTTTGGTTTAAAATCTAGTTGGTCTGATACAAGTATGGCTCCTCTGGCTTTCTTTTGACTTCAACTAGCATGATAGATGGTGCTCCATCCCCTTTTTTTTTTTTTTCATCCCTTTTCAATCCAGAGGTGACTTTGGGTCTAAAATGAGTCTCTTAGAGGCAGCATATAGATGGATCTTGTTTGTTGTTGTTGTTGTTTTTGTGCTTTCCAATACCCTATGTCTTTTGATTGGAGCATTTAGTCCATTTACATTCAGAGTGATTATTCAGACATGAATTTAGTGTCATTGTGTTACCTGTAGAGTTGGTGTTTCTGGTGATGTGCTCTGGTTCTTTCTAGTGTTCATTGCGTTGGCCTTTTTTTCTCCCCTCCAATTAAGTCCCCTTAAAATTTCTAGTAGGGCTTGGTTAATGGTCATAAAGTCCTTTAGTTTTGTGTCTGGGAAACTCTTTCTCTCCCCTTCTATTCTTGCTGGATAAAGAATTCTTGGCTGCACTTTTTTCCCATTCAGCACATTGAATATTTCCTGCCACTCCATTCTGGCCTGCCATGTTTCAGTGGACTTGTCTGCTGTTAACCTTTTGTGTCTATCCCTGTAGGTTAAGGACCTTTTGTCCTTAGCTGCTTTCAGAACTCTCTTTGTATTTTTTTTTTTTGCAAGTTTCACTGTGATACGTTGTTTTGACATGTTTTTGTTGATTTTGAAGAGAGTTTTCTGTGCCTCTTGTACTTAAATGCCTGTTTCATTTCCCAGATTAGAGAAGTTTTTGGCTATCATGGTTTGAATAAACCTTCTGCCCCTTTCTGCTGCTCTTTTTCTGGGACTCCTTTGATACCAATATAATTTCGCTTTATGGAATCCTTGAGTTCCCTAGGTCTTCTATATCACCTATTCTCTCATCTGCTTCTTAAGTCCATGTTGTGACTATATCTAGTCAGTTTTTTTGTTGTTTTTTTTTTGTTTGTTTTTTTACAAATAGTTTATTGTCAAATTAGTTTCCTATATCCAGTCAGTTTTGCATCTCAGTTATAGCATTTTCTATTTCGTCCTGACTAGTTTTTAGGTCTTTGATCTCTGTAGCAAGGATTTCTCTGGTGTCCTCTATGCTTTTTTTCAAGCCTACCTAGTAATCTTTTGAGCAAGTTCCTGGCTGTGACTTCTTCTTGACCTTTCTTTTGGGGAGACTTCCTCCATCTTGTCACTTGGGGTATGTTTCTAAATTTTGTATGTTTTGGAAGCTTGTTATGCTTTCTGCACCTGAGAGTAAGGCTATATTAAAAAGGGATCATACACAGTCCAGGGCCTGGTGCTTCAGGACAGTTTGTGGTGTATGCTGTGTGCACTCTGCTGCTGTGTTTTGGCTGCTCTTTCCCACTTGTCAGTCATCTGCAGAGCTCTTCTTTGCCTGCAGTGGGGAGTGTATGGACCTTTAACTAGGTGTGCTTTGATTTGTTAAAATAAGCCTGGAAAAAAAGAAAGAAAGAAAAAAGCTTCATCCCAAAAAAAGGAGAAAATGAAAGGGAATAAAAAAGCCAAACAAAGGATTATAAATAAACCTGATCCCAAAGAAAGGGGGGGGGGAGTTAAAATGAAAGGAAAAAAAGAAGTCTGATCCAAAAAGAGAGAAAGGAAATGAAAAAACAAACAAACCACCTGTAAGTCTGATTCCAAAAGGAAAAAAGAAGTAAAGAAACAAAACAGTAAGCCTGGCCCTATTTCCACCAGAACAGCAGGTGATGCTTTGAAGCACTCTATTTTCATACTTGGTACATGCAGGGGACTGCCTGTGTTGGTCTTCTGGAGGAGAGGCCTGTTGTGCTGAGTCCATCCTTCCCTAGGAGTATGCAGTTGCCATGCACAAGGCAACGGGGTTTGGTGTAAGTGATTTCTGCCTCCACTGGGGGCCACTGTGTTGCTCTCTGATATCCCACCCTGTTGGCGTTGAGGGCGAAAATGGCGCCACCACATTCTCTGGTCCTAAACCCTCACAGAATAGTGAGGGCAGTCGGGGCATCCTGCACTACAGATCTCCTGTATTTTTTTCTTTGGCTTGCACCTGGGATTCAAACTCAAAATCTTACAGGACCTGGCTCCATGCAGACCCGCCCCTCTCCCCCCAAAGTAGAACCTCCTTATGCTGTAGACACAGTGTTGTCCTTTGTCCTAGAAAAAGTCCCACATCTGTGCAATGCATGCAATCTGTGGTATAGCACCGCAAAAAGCTGCAACCAGGTTTACTGCCTTCAGCCCACACCTCTGTCCCCGTCTATGAAAGGCCTTTTGCTGGTGCCTACAGGGTCTTTTATGCAAGGAGATCCTTTTACCACGCTATGCATCCACCAGTCTCTCTGCTTCCTCAGAAGCACGCACACAGCTCCGCTCCAGACAAAGTTGCCTACTTCCCAAACCAGAGTTTGAGCTCCACACAGTTTGCAAAAAACCTGTGACACTCAATACCTCTTGCTTCCCCGCTCCCCACCCCCGCATCGTCAGAGGTTCTCCTCTTATGCAAACCGGATGCTGCACTGTCATCTCTCTCCCTTTTGTCTCTCCCTCCCCTCTGTGGCACCGCCATTTTTCTCTCCAATTCACTTCCATGCATATGCCACAGTCTCTCTCCAACTGTGGAAATCCTTCTGCTAGCCCTCAGATCAATTTCCTGGGTGTTGCAAGTGATCTGATCTCAACACAGCTATATTTGAGGGACAAGGAAAGCCTAGGGTCCACCAGCTTCTCCACCATCTTAACTCCGTCCCAAGAATACCCGAATTTGCAGTATAGATCAATAGCAAAGCTTTTGCTATCTGGCCTCTTTTACAAGTTTGAAAAGTTGCTGTGTTTGCTAATAACCCAGTTTTAGGCTAAGTTGAGAGAACTAGAAGCAGTGAAGTGGCCCACCGAATGCCCTTCATTAGTATAGTTCATGGTAGATTATGTCATCATGCAGCATGTCTGTTTCTAGATCTTAATCCCAAGGTATACCACCGTCCCTCCTTTTCCTTAGATCACTATGCTTCCTTAGATGGCTTATAAGTTTTACTTGTACAAAAAATAATTGAAATCTATTCCTTGAAGGCGCTCTTTACAGAGCAAAATGTGGCAAGACTGTTTTGAAAGCATAAAAAGGAAGTATTTTAAATGTCTTGATTAAATCATCCTATCAGTCTGCTCATCATTTGAGAGAAAGCAGTTCTGTGTATGAAGACACTAAGAGTATATAACTGTACTTCTCTTGTGTGCATGTGTCTTTTCAAGTGTGATCTTTCTTTCCAGTTTCAGAAATGACTATCACAGTTGCCATTCCTAGGAATTTAGTATGTTTTTAGCTGAAAAAATAACAACTCTTTAGTGCTTGCTTTTAACACCTGTCTTTCAAAACTGTAATTAATTACTTCTTTTTAACTTTGCTTAAATTCCTCTTCCCTTCCATGGAACATCAAGGCCACCAAGGCAGTGTATATGGCTTTTATTTTCATCAGAACTACCTTTGTTTCTACTGGGTCTTCTCCCCTTTCTGTTCTGCACCAAGATTACAAACGTGTAGTCAAAAGAATTTACCATTCATAACTAGCTCCGAAAGCTCAGCTATACAAAGGAACCCTAATAATCTCACATACTGTACTGAAATGATCCTGCAGCAGAATCTCCTTTGGAAAGTAACAAACCATTCTGTAGGAGTATTAATTTGAAAAAATAATCCATTTACTCATCATGCTCATTTTGTTCATATTTTTAAGTTTTCAAATCCTTTTTCCTCTATTAGTCAACCAACTCTTGTTGAAATCAAGGAGAAAGAAAATTTACAAAGCATTTTCTGTATGGGCTTTTAGGCACATCCAAAGATGTGCATTTTGAATACTGTCTATTTGATAATGGATAACCAATGTCAAATAATAGGAAAGTTTAATAACCAAATAAAAACTAAATGTTAATATTCACAGATAAAAAGTTTGAAAATTGTTCTTTGGACTTTCTTCAGGAACTAAGATTTAGGATAACCATAAAATGAACACTTAAGTATTGTTATCATATATATAAACAGCAAGAGAAAAACCTTTTAACATAAAGACTGTTAGGAAAGGGACCAAAAGGGGCGCCTGGGTGGCTTAGTCGGGTAAGCGTCCGACTTTCGCTTTGGTCATGATCTCGCGGTTCGTGGGTTCGGGCCCCGCGTCGGGCTATGTGCTGACTGCCAGCTCAGAGCCTGGAGCCTGTTTCAGTCTGTGATTCCCTCTCTCTCTGACCCTCCCCTGCTCATGCTGTCTCTCTCTCTCCTAGAAATAAATAAAACATTAAAAAAAAAAAAAAGGAAAGGGACCAAAAATAGAAAAGCAGGAAAGTTAATACATTTGATTTCACTTACCTTGCAAGTTTTTTTTTTTTTTTAACATTTTTTAATGTTTATTTTTGAGAGAGAGAGAGAGCACAAGCAGGGGAGGAGCACAGAGAGGGAGACACACAGAATCGAAATGGGCTCAGGCTCTGAGCTGTCAACACAGAGCCCAACATAGGGCTCGAACCCATGTACTGTGAAATCATGACCTGCGCCAAAGTCAGACGCTCAACCGACTGAGCCACCCAGGTGTCCCCCTTGCAATTTTCTACTCTTCTGTCAGAATCAATAATGAATACAAAAGTGCCATACATTAGTTACACTGTATTAGGGAGAATATGCTAATATAAACATCTGTTGTAATGAAGCCCTGGGGAAAAAAACACTGGCTGAGGCAGGATTTATGTTCATTTCAATCTTATAAGACAGTCTGGAGATGGGCAACCCAGGCCACTTATGGTAGCACTTCAACAAAACTGTATAGCACCCCCAGGATCCTTCGTGTGGTTCTCTTCCCAAGTAGTGTTGTCTCTTCTGGAGAATCCAGGATGGCACACTATCAGAACACTTCCAAGCAACAAGCTTGAGAAAGGGCAAAAAACTGTCATACCATTTTGAATGACCCCTGTCACTTCTCACATTTCATTGGCCACAACAGTCAATGGCAAGAGAGAATGGGAAATGTCTCTGTTATGGCAGGCACGTGCATAGGTGAAATCTACGGTTCCATCACTATATGAAGAAAGGTCACTGGGGAAAATCTGTGTTCTCAGAACATATTTCATTAGATATTAGCATAATTAGAAATATAAACTTAAAAAAGCCATTCTGGGAATACAGCAGGATTTACTAGCTGACTATCATTCTGGGCTTTCTTTTCTGAAGTATTAGTTTACTTCCATCATTCACTAACCAAAAGCAATGATGTACAAAACAATGAATGAGTTTCCAAGGTATGTTTTATTGGTTAAAACCAAAATAAGGTAATGCAATTGTCTGGTCTGCCAGTTCTATTATAGAATTAGGTGAAAAGGATTTTTCATTTACAATTCCTTCATTGAGGGAAAAGGAAATTTTTTTTCCTCATAAAGTAATAAAATATTGGTTAGTCTTGCCAATTTATTTGACTAAGCAACTTCGGGGTACTAGAACAAAAATAGTTCTTTAATTTTTATCAAATAAGTAAAAAGTAATAATTTTGTTACAGCTTCTAAAAAAATCGGTAAAACTGTAAAGCAGAGAAGGATTTCCCAAGCTATCCATGTATGTTTCTCCTTCATTAAGAGAGAAAAAAATGTCTTCGTGATTTTGCTAAAAGATCTAACAGTTCAGAGGTAGTCATGGAATGTCTTAAAGCTCCATCCTACTGATGAATCCTCTTTGTATCTTCCTATGCAGAAGACTATTTAAGTCACATTACATAGTAGTTACATAATCCAGTACAATATAGCCGTAATCAGTTTGGCACAAAAGCTCTCAATTCTGTTTGCATTATGTTAGGTACGAAGTTGTCCATCAAATTTATTAAAAACTACCCCTGATGTAGTCTTTAGAGTCAAAGTTACAAAACTGATACATATAAAGTGAAATACACATATCCCAATTTCCATTTTCTAGGAAAGGCAGAGCCCGAAAGTTTTATATTGTGAAAGCCACTTTACAGGTGGCTTCATTTAGATGACCCAAGATGAATCAGTGCCATTATTGTTGTATAGCTGTGAAACAGATCATCATCCTTCATCTCATTACATTTCTTCAATATGAAGTTCCCAGTGACTATGCGATCACATCCAATTTCTCCATTTCCAAAGAAGCCAAATAAAGGAACACTGGGAAAATACTTTCTGAATGCATCAGCCTCAACATTCCCCTTGGCTCTGTAATACTGAAAACCCCTGCCAACACATGCAAACATGAAGCCAATGGTATTCTGTTCCGGGATGCTGGCAGCTTTGAGGCGCTGCATCGCAGCCTCAGCAGTCTTCTCGTCATTGACCTCCTCATTGAGAAGCACGGTGGCACTCTGGATTCGGTGTCCACTAAATGACAGTCCAACCACACCAGTGGCATCAATATCCAGAGGGTTTCTGGAAATTCAATTAGAAAAGTGTGGTGATACACCATGAAACATATAATGAGAATATAAATTTTAAAGTGTAAAGAAAACTCCTGATCCACTAATTAGGAGTTACTGCCTTTAAAAGCCTACGTTAGTCTGAGGCTCACCTTCCCAGACAGGAGGAGTGTAACAGGGGTTAACAATTAAACTATTAATACATTTAAAAGAATGCAGGGAAGCAGATCTGTGAAGAAGTAAGCAACTACTTTTTTAGTTACAAATTCAAGGGGCAAATGCATGTCCACATAGATTTCTGAAACCCATCCTGGGTTTTTATTTATTTTATTTTATTTTTATTATTATTANTCACTATTATTATTTTTTAATGTTTATTTCTGAGAGAGAGAGAGACAGCGTGAGCAGGGGAGGGTCAGAGAGAGTGGGAGACACAGAATCTGAAGCAGGCTCCAGGCTCTGAGCTAGCTGTCAGCACAGAGCCTGATGCAGGGCTCAAACCCACGAACCGTGAGATCATGGCCTGAGCCGAAGTCGGACGCTTAACCGACTGAGCCACCCAGGCGCCCCATCCTGGGTTTTTAGAAAGAGTATCCTTAACATTTCTTACTTTCTTAAAAGGAATCTTAAAATGTTATTCATATACACAATGATATCTATTAAATAAAGCTTTCTGGTATTATTTACATTTTTGGAATCTTTTCCCCCTTACCTTAGTGTCACATTCTAAAAACGATAGATAGTAGTTCAGTCATGGATGGTAATTTTATTAAGAGCCTGTAACTCCACAAGTTTTAGCTTTAAGTTGTTTGGTCCATAAAGAAACATGATTAAATTGCTATGTCCTATTTATTACTTTCAGCCTACAATTCAGCTTAATCTAATGGTAAAAACATGTTTTTGTTTATATTTGCCTTTTTATGTAATATTTTATCCTTACTAAACCAAATATAAAGTGTCAAAGTTATAAAGCATAATATAGTGGACACCTACACTTACAGGGGAAACACAAGTACCTTATATTCTATCACGTTTACCAACATGTGAGTTGATGAAATGGGCAAAATTCACTGAGTTAACAAGAAACTTAACTGAAAAAGCTTAAGGGGACTAAGATAATAAGATTAGCCAGTAGCAAAACCAGGTATACTGAGGGACAGAATCCACCTTCTGAAGTCCTCCACTGCTCCTTTAACTTTATTTCATTTCCTCTTTGGCTTACAATCGCTATGTGTGTTGTCAATATCTTGCCTGAAAGAATTATTTACCAAGCTTTTTTTAGTGAATGGTGTATCTGGAGACTATTAAAATAGAGTCTTGATTTATTGAATGGCTTCTCTTACCCACGGACATGTATCCACAGTATGAAGATCACATTAAAATTAATGTGTCATGTAAAGGGTAATGATTCTTGAGGACTATTTACCACAACAGGTATAAAAAGAAGATGATATACAGACAACCAACCATGCTAAGAGAGTCACATCTCAGATGCTAAATCTCTGGTCTGAGTGAGATTGGCATTTTAAAGGTAAAGGTATTAAATCATCACTGCCCTACTGTATACAATTTAAAGGTAAAGGCAAAGACTCAGAAAATCAGGCAAGAGGAGAAAAAAATCCACAATTACTGAGAATTAGGTGTATTTATGCATGAAATCCAATGTTTGATATCCTGCTTAGAATTCAGTGCCTCAACTTAGCTATAGTTGACCTGTGAACAACACACATTCTCTAATATGTAGATTTTTCTTGATAAGTACAGGACTGCAAATGTTTTTCCTTATGACTTTCTTAACATTTAACATTTTTTCTCTAGGTTTCCATATGGTAAGAATACATATAAGTTAACCAACTGTTCATGTTATCAGTAAGACTTCCAGTCAACAGTAGGCTAAATTTTGGGGGAGTCACAATATTATACATTAACCCCTGCATTGCTTAAGGGTCAACTATATTTGCTCTTCCTGACTCATCTGAGGAGCCTTAAAGAAGGGAGATTATAACTGGGATTATTTATACTGCTTGCTTTTAAAGATACTGATCTCTAACAGTCTGTTGCCACATCACCACTCTAGTATCCAAATACTAAACACAAATATAGTGAGAAATGAATACTAGTGTTTGCAGGAAGCATCTGGGGATAACAGGTTCTCATTTTCCTGCTTTTGGAAACTGATGATATTCATGTTCACTTACTCATGTTCAAACTTAGAAACTACTACATACTCTCATTCAAAATGCAAAGGGAGTAATGGCACCCAAAATAACTAAGCAAATATTTCATCTTCAAAAGCAAAAGCCTTAGTAACAATATCACAGATAACACAAATTTGACACCTTTTGAAAAGGGCTTTCAAAAAAATCTAGTATAGCATTTCCCAAAATATGTGCCCATTCCAATAAGCATCCAAGATGCTCCACAGAATGGATTTGAGAACTGTCACAGGTAATATTCCCTCTCTAAAAGATTTCCATGGCACTGAGTAGGTCTACCATAAAGATTCACTGTTTAACTATGCATTTCCTTCAGAGGAGAAAACAGAACTACAGAGGAAGTGATCACTGCGGTTTTATGGAGTATAGAGCTGCCGGGGGAGATACTAGTAGACAGTGCTGAAAATTAATTTTGAGGAGAGTGTGAATCCATTTAATAAGTTATTAAAAGACAACATATAAATTTAATTCTTCAGTTGTCAGAAGAATTATGTCGAGTACTACATAATGGAATGAACTGTTAGCAATTCTGTAAACATGTGTTTTAAAAACATGAGGTAAGAAAAACCTGAGAAAATTTCTGGGCATACATGGGAGGAATCAGAAGCACATGAGACATACTTGTCAGAGGTCAGAGATGCCAGGTTGTCTACCTGGCCTCCAGCCAAGATGACATTCATATCACTGAAAGTGCTGACTACTCGCTGCAGATAATTACTGGCTCCCACCTTACAGCAATTATAGCCAAATACCAGGACCACACGAAGCTCAGGGTTATCTAAAAGACCTGCAGAGAAAGGAAGAGCAACAATTAAAGACAGCCTTCAAACTGGAATTTTAAACTTTATCACAATCTTATTTTCTTTATTTTTGCAAAACAAAATGTTTCTGCTAATGACCTGCACTTACAGTTTCCTTTTTTTTTTTTTTACAAACTTTAACACTTCAAAATCTTTGCTGTAATTTTCCCCATTAAAAAAATGAAATGGCTATTTGAAAATAATACAATCCATACTCAACACAAAGAACCAGCTATGTAACTAAGCAGCATCCATGGTAGACCTTAGTGTAAGCCATCTTCACACAGGCCACCCCCTGGAATGAAAGGATGTGAGTGTACCCAGAGTTAGCAGTAGTAATAATTTAAAGATCCAGAGAAAATGGAGAGAAAAGGCACCAAACACCTGTCATGTATTTAATGGTGGTGTCCCCCAAAATGTATCCCCATCAAATCTCTGGAACTGATGAATGTAAACCCATTTGGGAAAAGGGTCTTTGCAGATGTAATTAAGGATACAGCAATGACAGCATCTGTTATTATAGGCTCTATATACTACAGTAAGTGTCCTTAAAAGACCTATATAAGAGACACAGACATAAGAAGAAGCACTGTGACCACAGAAGCAGAAACTGGAGTGATGCAACCATGAGGAATACCAGTGGCTACCAGAAGGTGGAAGGGTCAATGAAGAGATTCACCCCTGTAGCCTTAGAGGGAGTGCAGCCCTTTAGACACCTTGACTTCAGATTTTTAGCCTCTTGGACTGTGACAGAAAAATTTCTGTTGCTTTAAGCCACTAAGTTTGTGGTAACTTATTACAGCAGCCTCAGGAAACCAATACACCATGAAAATACATATAGGCCCTATCCACTTTTTACAGGAAAGGGGGGTGGGAGGGAAGATGCTTTGAATATTGGAAACTCTTTCCAAAGCAAGAAAATGTTCCATTCTATAGTGTTAAAACAAAAAGGAGCTTTCATTAGGGGGTAGTATAGCCCAAAGGGTGATAGGCTGTACTCCAGCACTCCCCAACAAACTCCCTGGCTTTCACCTGAGCCTCTGGGCACTTTAAGACTATCAATTTGAAAATTTCTGGCATTATCAAACAGGTAATAGGACAGGAAAAAAAAAATCTATACCTAACCCACATTCTCATCCCTGTTTCCACTGACCCAGCCACGTGACTTCCATCTTGACAGACCTAAGGTGAAGATTATCAGAAATAAGACTCACTTAAGGAAACAGATGTGGGGGGAATGATTATTTACTAACACCAAACACTGACTTATCCAGGGAAATTTCCTCCAGTCCACTTCTATTTTTTAAAAATGTTTTTCTTTATTTTTGAGACAGAGAGAAAGCATGAGCTGGGAAGGAGGAGAGTAAATGGGAACTGAAGCGGGCTTCTGTGCTGACAGCAGAGATGGTATGAATCTTGTATATTACCCTCAGCCTGGGTTTCACTGTGTACTTCCTACACATGTCCCTCAATTCAGAACTCCTCTGCTGATACTGTATGTGTCTTTGTAAGCTGCCTTAAATTCATTTCAAATAAGGCAAAATATAAATTTATTACAACTAAGACCAACTAGAAGGCTAAAAGGAAATTTAAAAAATAAGATAAAATCTAGACACCAAGACCTATGTCAGATTCAGGAACATCAAAACAGGAAGAACTATTCCAAAGTTAGGCCAGGACTCCTTGGAAATACTCTAGGTCTGCATGTTTAGATTTCTATTCTTTCTAGAGAAGCCACTCTCAAGACAACTATTATATGATTTGTTTGAAAGTGATGGAATCTGAATGCTTGTAGAAAACCTACTTCAAAGGAAAAGTCTACTTATTATTCAGGTGCCCACCACAGGCTCAATAGAGCATAGCTAACAAAACACAATCTGGCTAATTTAGTGAGGGCTCTGACCATAAGTTAGATCTGTTTAGCTAAATATTGAAATGATGAAGCTAAGGCAATGTTTCCCCTTGAATTAAATGCATCTAAAGTAAACATCAAATTTATAGGCAGGGGAAAAGAAGCCTTGCATCCTTATCCTCAAAACTGACTGGGGGTCACCTGTGTTGCTCTGGCTTTTGTGTAGTCATGCCTTTGAGATGTACCTTATCTACAAATATCTCTGGTGTTATACAGTAAGAAGCTGTTCCTGTCCATGGACATGGAGCCTGTGGCACACGGGTTCGGGGTGGGAGGCACGGTAGGCTGGGGGCTGTATTATGCACCACTGTGAACTGAGAGTCAGCCCCCACTGGCCTCTTACAGTTTGTGTTTTCTAGCCCTTCTTGCTCCCAGAGCTGAATGACATCTACCGCAAGGGCAGGAAACCCTAACAGAACATGGGCACCACCTTCCTGTCAATTAGACTTTCTCAAGGGCTGTGCAACTTCTAAATCAGAGCAAATTCCATCACATAGGTTTTAGCTTTACCATCTTTCTCTGCTTTGCACCTGATCACTGTTGGCGGACTCCTCAAGATTCTCTGAAATCTCTAGATAATTTAAAAACTTTGTCCCTCAATTTTTTCTTGGCAATCTGACTTAACAAATAATGTTCACTCCCACTCAGTTGCTGGCAGAGTTCAAGAGTAGTCATCAATGGACCAAAAGCGGTAAGCAGAAAGGACCTGAACAACCCACAAAGTAGATCATAACATCATCAATGTAATAGGAAACACAGAACTTCTGCAAGGCACTTTTTTTTTATGTTTTTATTTTATTTTGAGAGACAGAGGCAGAGAGAGAGCAGGGGAGGGGCAGAGAGAGAGAAGACACAGAATCTGAAGCAGGATCCAGGCTCTGAGCTGTCAGCACAGAGCCCAATGTGGGGCTCGAAACCACAGACTGTGAGATCATGACCTGAGCCGAAGTCGGACGCTTAACCAACTGAGCCACCTAGGTGCCTCTGCCAGGCACTGTTCTAAGCGCTTCAACAGAAATTCACTTATTTAAATGCCCACCAGAACCTATTATGTACTGTTTAGTTCCTAGAAACTCTATGAGGATTCAACATCTTCCAAATTCACATGAAAACATGCAAATTGTATCCACTATTATAGGACGTGACTCAGGGTAGACATAATAATAAATACACACTCCCAGAGTGGCTGCCCAGAAGGAACTGGTGCTATGGGGTTACAGAACTGACACTTCCACTCCTCTCCTTCCAAGAACAAATGCAGGAGGACCTTTCAGGACTTCTTGTGACCTCAAATGGAAAAACTAGTGGAAAATCTTTTCTAATGTCACTGTCTACAAATAAAACTGTAGCCCAGAAAATCCTGGGCCCCAGGGGAATGTCAGAATGATGGGTTTGTAAAAGAGAAAGAGAATCACAGGTGTGAGACAAGTCTAGCTACCCACCTCAAGCGTTCTCCAAGGAGGAAAAAGCCCTGGCTCTTAAGCTCAAACTCATCTAAGAGCAACTGGCAGTCCTGAGGCTGCCTTCTCCAGCTCTATCTGTAGAAGGGCAGGGGTCACAGGCTGCCAGGTACTGCTTTCATGCTAGAGCCACTTTACTGAACAACTTGAAGCCTACAGGGAAGAAACACAGACCATCTTAAAGTGGGATGCTCCTCCCTCCATTACAATATGCTCCTCTGGGCAACTGGTTCAGAGGTGCCCAGAGGGAGACAGGGGAGAAGTGAAGAAGCCTCAGTTCTACACCTTCCAATACTCCCTTCAACCCAAACTGCTCTGCTCTCTCTGCTTTATTTTTATGTTGGTACCCCACCCCAGGTAAGATTTTACTTAGCAAGGAACTCTTTCAAAGAAAAGTTAGGAAATTGCTAAAGAACCTCCTCATTGAGGAGTCTCAATAAAGTCTTCAACATAAGCACAAGGGGGGAGTCATGGTATTGCTAGCTAGGCTTCAACAGGGAGTTACTTAGAGAGCGGAGAGCTATCAGCAGGAGTAAAGAGGAGAAAGGACAAAAGCAAGGAAGGAATGTGTCTGTTCAACAGAACAAGCAGTTCCCACCAAGGAGACACCACCAGGTGTTCACCTTATGTGAGCCAGTTCGAGCCAGATCAGAGCTGACTTCTTGCACAAAAGTCACTGAGCTGTCCTGAAGTTAGCTTTAGCTCTTTATAACACTAAGATCTCCTCCCATGGGCAGAGTTTTCTGCTTTTTGAACATAAGATATACGCACTGCATGTTGACACACTAGGCATGTGCAATTGAACCAAACGCCTAAAAGTAACAGAGTATGTGTAAGCTCCTCAATATGTATGTGCAAGCTCCCTGTCCCTGCCCACNGCGAGATCATGACCCAAGCGAAAGTCGGACGCTTAACCGACTAAGCCACCCAGGCGCCCCACCACTAATTCTGAATAAAAGCTTCCTGTACTAACTCCTTGGGGAGCCAGAGCTTTGAGAGCTACTTGTAACAAGTAATAAAAAGTTCCTTGTTTTCAACACTTTTTTGGCTTGTGTTCAGTTTAGTGCACCCCAACCAGTGAACTTCCCGAGTTTGGTTATGGTATTCCAACAGTCTCAATCAACCCTGGACAAGCAGTATAAACTGCTGAGCTTCCTTCCTCTCTCCTCTTCCTCCTCTCATTACTGAGCTGGTTTCTATCTGGTTTAATTCCCATTAATTACCCAGTGATTCCCAAATTTCTATCTTTAGTCCTGACCATTCTCCTGAGTCCAGAACTATACATTCAACTGTCTAATCAGTGACCCCAACTCAGATTCAACATGTTCAATCCAAAACTGCTAATCTGATTCCTCCAACTTGTGCCCCTGGTCTATTCCTTCCCTCAGGAGACGGTAATGTGCAGCAGTGCTGGCCAAAAACCTGGGTGACATCACAGCCACCTCCCTCATTCACAATACCCAACATTTTAATCAGTCACTACATCCTGTTGATTCCACCTCAAAACTTTGTCTTGATCCAGCCATCTCTTCAGCTCCACTTTCCATCCTCTCCTGCCTTAATCACCACAACAACCTCCTGTTTGTCCTGCACCTGCTCTCATATTCCTCCAAACTGATCACCACACACCACAGCTAGAGGGTTATTTTCAAAAGACTTCTCTGATTATGTCACTCTTTTGTTTAAAATCCTGGCTTCCCACTGCCATTAAATATGTAAAATCCTTACTATGTTTTATGGGCACGATGTGGCCTCCACTTGCCTCTATGGCTTCGCCTCACATCACACACCCCTTGTTGCTGTCACCACTCTTCCAGACACACTAGAATTTTTTATATTTCACAAATGAGCATGGGAATCCACAACATTTCCATCCTGAAGGTGTATGATCAGGCCCCTTCCATTTCTTGTCCTTGACTGCGGGCTACCTTGCTCTATTTGTCGGTAACCTAGAAAGAAGGTAAAGACCACCTAAGATACTCCTCCCTACTCCACATGTGAGGGACCCATTCCCACTCTAGTCCACTTTTTAGGGCTCCATACAAACATCACTTTCCCAACACCCCTCATTAGATTAAGTCTCGTGGTTATATGTTTTCTAGCACCTCTGCTTCTACTGGGTAACACGTTTCACATCTTTGGTAGGCCATCATCTTGTCAGCATCAAGCTATACCTTTTTCCTTCCTTCTTTGTGCTAAATTTGTTGCTGAATCTTTTCTAAAACCTGTCCTGGACATTCTTGCAGAAAGCCTGTCACACTACGTGCAAATGGCTCTCAAACCAATTATCTCTGACCTCAACTCCTTCTTGAGCTTCAGACCCACGAGCTAACCACCAGTCTAAGAGAAATCGGGTTTGCTGAGCACTGTTAACTCCTGCCAACCTTCCAACAAACTTCCTCATTATACCATGAGAAAGTTTCTAGCTTAGCTACACAATCACATTTGCTCCTAAAATTCTTTCTCCCTTTGTACTTAACATTAGGTCAGTTTAAAAGGCACAGTCTGGGGCGCCTGGGTGGCTCAGTCAGTTGAGCGTCCGACTTCGGCTCAGGTCATGATCTCATGGTTCGTGGGTTTGAGCCCCGCATTGGGCTCTGTGCTGACAGGTAGCTTAGAACCTGTAGTCTGTTTCAGATTCTGTATCTCCCTCTCTCTCTGACTCTCCCCTGCTCACACTGTCTCTATCTCTCTCAGAAATAAATAAAACATTAAAAAAATTTTTTTTAACAAAATAAAATAAAATAAAATAAAAGGCACAATGTGGAGTTTTCCTTAGAGAATGTTTGGAATCCTTGATTTTGGGTAGCTTTAACAATACAGAGGACTCTGGTCTTCTGTTTATGTACTATGTAGTGTGAGAGCTTTTGCTCTCTACTATTGCAAGTTTAGTTTCCTCACCAACAACATACTGTGACAAATTCTACCCGGTAAAGCCGTTGTGAGAATTAGAAACAGCATGTAGCACAGTACCTGGCTTATAATGCCTCAGTATTAGTTATCATTAATTGTCACCATCAGCCAAGCCATGGGCATGTTCCTCTGGCATAACGCTTCTGAATGGGATGATATGAATACCTAAGACCTTCACTGTCCTTTTCCTGAACATCCCTCCTCCTAGTCAATTCCTCCACATAACACAAACCACACTGCAGATGGATCACTGTGACCCACTGCAAAGCCTGCCTAAGGTACAGGGGCCAACGTTAACCCACCATCTACAGAGCAAGGTATTTGGCTAAGTGCTTTATAGAAGTCATTTTATCTAATGCTTATACTTCTGTAAGTCAGCTATCTCCACTTTACAGATAGGAAACAGAGGCTTATAAAAAGTGAAGAAACTTGTCCTAAATTAGGAAAGCTGGAATGTAACAGAACTAGGGCAGTTATAAGCCTGCATTCTCACTAGCTATAGTTTCCTGCCTTACCCTGCAGGCTGGCTGTTGAAACTTCCCATGCATTACCTGTATCTGACAACTCTTCCACATTATCAAGAGGCCTGCTATTGCTGGCTGCTGGTGTCTGCAGTCAAAACCTCCTCCTTCTGTGCTTCTCATCCCATCCCCACCAACCACTCTGAGTCTTTCTTTGCACTGTAAAGGACAGTTGCCCAAGCCAGTCTCAATGTGTAGACTCCTTTTTTTCTCATTAGTAAACCAATCACAAGTGTCCCCTTTGTTGTTACATATTTTTTTATTCCCACTGGATTCAGTGCCATTTCAAATAATGGAGGCTTGTCTCTATAGGGTGGCTGACTGATGCACAAACAGGTAATTTTTCATGCCAACAGAGATTTTTAAAAATAAGTTAATGTCAATCAGTTCACCTGTAGATGCAGACAAAAAGCCTTAACACTGCTCTGCTTGAGTAACTACTCTGCTGCTTATTATATTAAGCTTTCTCATCAGATCCTGGAAATTAAGCCAACCCTTTAGCTCTTCAAAATCACCTCTCACGACCTTGCCTACTCCAGCCAAACTTCCTCTAGTCTTACGTGTCCTAGGAAATCCTTGTTTGACAGACTCTGCCTTAACTTAACAGCTTTTCTAAAACTTATCAAGTTCACTACACTTATTCCCATCTTTCTAATTAGTTGACATAGAACCTATATTTTATTAAAAAAATTTTGGGGCGCCTGGGTGGCTCAGTCAGTTAAGCGTCTGACTTCGGCTCAGGTCATGATCTCATAGTTTGTGGGTTCGAGCCCCACGTCGGACTCTGTGCTGACAGCTAGCTCAGAGCGAGCCTGCTTCAGATTCTGTATCTCCTTTTCTCTCTGACCCTCCACTGCTCACGCTGTCTCGCTGTCTCTCTCTCTTTCTCTCTCTCTCAGGAATAAAGCATTTAACAAAAAAATTTTTCTTCATAATAAATGCCTTTTATTAGTGTAAAACAATGCTTTAAAAAGGTTTTCAGAAAACTAAAATAGCAAAATGATAAAGTACTCCAAAGAGAAAGAAGTGCTTCAAAATTCAGAATTAAATACAAATATATTTATTAGTAACATGTATACTTAATTCAGACTCTCTCAAAGGAACAAACACAATCAATCAATTGGGCAATTGGACAATTAATGGTAAAGAACAGTGACTTACCTACTTCAGTGAGTCGATGTCTTTCTAGGGTTAAATTCTTTGGGTCCTTAGTAAAATGAAAGGGTTGTATTTTTATTCCTTCAATTTGAGGGAATAACAGAGCAAAACCAGACTCTCCAATTTCTATTTCCTGAGGTCGATTATTACCTGATCCCATCGGAGTCACTAGGAAAAAAAAAGTTTCATGAATAGCTTTTTTTTTTTTTTTAAATGTTTGTTTTTTATTTTGGAGAGACAGAGAGATAGCATGAGCCAGGGAAGGACAGGAAGAGAGGGGGACAGAGGATCCAAAGCAAGCTCTGTCCTGACAGCAGAGTCTGATGTGGGGCTTGAACCCAGGAACTGTGAGATCATGACCTGAGCCAAAGTCAGATGCCTAACCAACTGAACCACCCAGACACCCCTCATGAACAGATTTAATAAAAACTGAAGTTTCACTTGGTATGTATCTTCACTTGGTATGTACACTTCATTTGGTATGTATCTAGCGCCACCTAGATAACTATAGTTTGGGTCACTAAGGTAATCAACCAGTTAATAAGCCACTATCTGAGTAAATATTTCTCAGCTTTGAAATTTTTAGGGGTGGTGTCATGAAAATTTCATGATGTCTGCAATCTACTTTCCAATGGTTTAGAAAGAAATGTTTTTTTATAAACCAAGAAAAAAAACTGCTACCAAACTTATTAATTTTTTAAAGTTTATTTATTTTGAAGAGAGAGAGAAGTCAAGCATACACAGGGGAGAGGCAGAAAGAGAGAATCTCAAGCAGGCTCTATAACTGTCAGCTTAGAGCCCGACGTGGGACTTGATCTCACGAACCATGAGATAATGACCTGAGCTGAAATCAAGTGTCAGATGCTTAACTGACTGATCTACCCAGGTGCCTTGCAAAAATTTTTAAATTAGTGAATCTAGACAAAAGGAATATGAATGTTTACTATTCTATCATTCTACAACTTTGAAGATTTGATGTTTTTCTAAGTAAGAAGTTGGAGGGTAGTAAATAATCTTTGCAGCAATTCCACTTTTACAAAATTTTCCTAAAGATATTTGACAATTATATAAAATATGTATATAATGTATATATACTTATACATACACATACACCAATATATATGCACACACACAAAAAATACTTTTATCACAGAATTTTTAACAGAATGTAAAAGGAAAAATCTAAATGCCCTACACTGGTATTTATATTAAAAGTTATACTTAAACAATCAACCACAGCCATTAAGACTGACAGACATATTCACTAACATGGAAATATGTAATATGCTGTGAATTTTTTTTTTTTTAATAGTTTATTGTCAAATTAGTTTCCACATAACACTCAGTGCTCATCCCCACAAGTGTCCTCCTCCATGCCCATCCCCCCCTCCCCCCACATCCATCAGTCCTCAGTTTTTGTCAGCATTCAAGAGTCTCTCATGGTTTGCTTCTCTCCCTTTCCCCCACCATTTCTGCCCTTCTTCTCCCCCTTGTTCCTCCGTCAAGTTCCTCCTAATCCTCCTATACGTGCAAACATATGATATTTGTCCTTCTCTGCCTGACTTATTTCGCTCTATGCTGTGAATTTTAAACGTAGGTGTTATGGACAGAATTGTGTCCCCCTTAAAATTTGTATGTTGAAGCCCTAACTACCACTACGAATATATTTGGAGATAAGGCCTTTAAAGAGGTAATTAAGGTTAAATGAGGTCATCAGAGTTGGACCCTAATCCAGTAAGTCTGGCATCCTTGTAAGAAGAGAAAAAGACATTAGGGATGCATGCATAAAGAGAAATGGCCATGTGAGGACTTAGCAAGGAGGCAAGGCAATGGTCTGAAAACTAGGGAGAAGCCTCCGGAGAAAGGAAACCTGCCAACACTTTAATTTTGGATTTCCAGCCTCCAACACTGTGAGAACATACATACATTTCTGTTGTTTAAGCCACCAGTGTGTTATTTGGTTATGGCAGCCACAGGAGACTAAAACAAGTACAGTAGGTTACAAGTCTATAGAAAATTATATTCTTGATATATGTACATACACATGTATTTATTTCTACATATGATGCTATTTTTTGAACATCCAAAAGGTTATGCATCATAACATTAATACAGTAGTTAACTTAAAGTTGCTTGATTTTTTTGCTCATCTTTATCTTCTATTTTTCTTTAACAATAAATGTTACCAATATAAAGAATAAAACTTTAAAAAAAATTTTTATTTAAAGAGAGAGACTATGTGAGTGGGGGAGGGGTAGAGAGATGGGGGGAAAAGAGAGAGAGAGAGAGAGAGAGAGAGAGAATCCCAAGCAGGCTCCACACTCAGTGCAGAGCCAGACGCAGGGCTTGAACTCCTAAAACCATGAAATCATAACCTGAGTTGAATTCAAAAGTTGGACGCTTAACCAACTGAGCCACTCACGTGCCACTAGAGTAAAACTCTTTTTAAGAAGTGTTAAGCTTTTTCGATACTACACTTGATCTTAGCCAAAAGGCCGAGAAGTGATATTAAGCTTTTTAGAAATCAAAGCTATAGCAAAATGAAAAAATATCCAAAGATAAAATTTCAGAATCCTAACAAACCCCACACAATACAATCTCTACCCCCCACAATATATTCTTAATTAAAAACAAAAATTTTAGGTCATAAGGACCCTTTCTTCCACAAAAATAGATCAAAACAAAAGCAATCTTTAATTAATTAATTAATTTTTTAATGTTTATTTATTTCTGAGAGAGAGAGAGACAGTGTGAGCAGGGGAGGGTCGGAGATACAGAATCTGAAGGAGGCTCCAGGTTCTGAGCTAGCCTTCAGCAAACAGCCCGACACAGGGCTCGAACTCACGAACCATGTGATCATGACCTGAGCCAAAGTTGGACACTTAACCGACTGAACCACCCAGGCGCCCCAAAACAAAAGCAGTTTTTAAAAGTGCGATCTCAAGACAATATAAACTAAATCTCAATATGCTTTTAATTGAATAAGACAGGTTGATTCTAAAAATATGTAGATATGCAAAAGACCTAAAGAGCCAAAACAGTTTTTAAAAAGAACATCAAAACCTATAGTAATATGGCAATGGCTTAAGGATAGACAAATATATCAATGAAGCAGAATTAAATACAGAAATAGATCCACAAACATGCAGTCAATTATTTTTAACAAAGGTGCCAAGGCAATTAGAGGAAAGAAAAATCTTCAACAAAGGGTGATGAAATAGTTGGATAAACATATGAAAAAAAATTAACCTTGAATCCCTAACTCACACCATACATTTAAGAGCTAAACCATACAGCTTATAGAAAAAAACATAGAGAATATTTTTGTGACTTTGAGATAGGCAAAGACTTCCTGGAAAGGACATAAATATTTACAACACCTATACCTAATTAAGGTCTTGTATTAGAATATATAAACAACTTCAAGTCAAAAATAAAAACAATCCAATAAAAAAATTAGTAAAAGACTTGGATACATCACAAAAACTGGTATACAAATAGACAATAAACAGAAGAGATGCTCAACATAATTAAAATCATTGGAGTAATTCAAATTAGAACTAGCATAGGATCCACTATGATGGCTAAAATGAAAGACTCATTTGAAGACACTAAGTATTAGTGAGGATATGTAGCAATGAGCATCTAACATCCTCATTCACTGCTGGTGAGTATAAATGGAACAAGTCTTGAAAATAGTTTGGCAGTTTCTTGTTGAGTTAAACATACACCAACTCCAAGACCCAGCAATTCCACATCTTGGTAATTGCCCAAGAAGAATAACAAGACTTACACAAAAATGTTCACAACAGCCTCATTCACAATAGTCAGGAATGTGAAACAATCCAAATCTCCATTAAAAAGAGAATGGAAAAATAGTCTATTTATATAACAGAATACTACTAACAATTTTTAAATGAACACTAATACGCACAGTAACTTAAGTTAATCTCAAAAATATTATGGTGTTAAAAATGTTTATGCTGAGTGAAAAAACCAAGACATAAGAAGGGTATATACCATATAGTTCCATTTATATAACACTTCCCCCTCCCCCCTATTTATATAACACTTAACAACAGGCAATCTAATTTATGGTCACAGAAATAAGAACCAAGGTTTCCTTTGCAGGCAGAGATGGACAGGAAAAGGGCATGACAGATGTTCCTGAGGTAACAGAAATATATTCTATATCTTGACTGGCGTATAGGTTACACAAGGGTATACATTAGTCAAAACTCATTAATTTAGTACACTTAAGATTGTGTAGGGAATGTAAGTGAAGTTTACCTTAAAAGAAAGAAAATGACAATCTCTCAAACTTGAAATTTTTCTTTTTATTATTTTTTAATGTTTTATTTATTTCTGAGAAAAAAAGACAGCATGAGCAGGGGAGGCTCAGAGAGAGAAGGAGACACAGAATCCGAAACAGGCTCCAGGCTCTGAGCTAGCTGTCAGCACAGAGCCCGACGCAGGGCTCGAACTCACAAACCTGATCATGACCTGAGCTGAAGTCGGACACTTAACCAACTGAGCCGCCCAGGTACCCCTCAAACTTGAAATTTTTCTAACCTAAGAAGGAAGATGGGCTAGGAGTCAATGACTGCTTTAGAAATAATCACTAAACTCTGGCCTAAGAAAAAGGAATCCAACCGTCTTGGCGTTAGTTTTGTCGGAACATGCATGGAACTGGCTCAAAGAAAGCATCTAACTGCAGGGGTACCAAAAACACAAAGTGTGTCCATGCAAACACAAGACAGAATTGGAATGGCATCTAATCTTGACATCAAGATCATAAGGGAACTTGGGGAAACAAATCAGCAAAGTTAAAACTCCTTCAGAACAGGGCAAGCAGGGGTACCTGGGTGGTTCAGTCGGTTAAGCATCTGACTTCGGCTCAGATCATGATCTCAGTTTGTAAGTTTGAGCCCCACGTCTGGCTCTGTGCTGACAGGGCTGAGCCTCTCTCTCTCCCTCTCTCTGCCCCTCCCCTGCATGGGGTTGCTCTCTCTCTCTCAAAATAAATAAATAAATATATATATTTTTAAAAAGGCAGAAAGGAAGGCTTAAGGTAGACTTCCCACTGTCATAATGGGGTCCCCTCAACAAGTCCACACTCCCTCTCCTGCCTCCACCCCCTAGCCAAAATTTTAAAAAGCAGAAATGTGACTGTACTTTGAAAAAACCACAGTAGATGAGGTGGGGAGGCATAAGAAAATGACAAAGCTACCATTCTATATAAGCATTTGTTAATAACTAGCAATGGTAAACCTAGACCATTTTAGGAAAATTCAAAAGTTAAAAGAAAACCATGGTTACTGCTATCATTTTTAATCCAATGAAGAACAAAATGCATGGTGACAGGCAGAAATAATAGTATAGGTGTGAGGAGCCAATAACGGTAGAGATGAAATAGCCTCTATCAACCGTGTATTTATCCTTATTCATTTGTACACACTTGAAATCCTTTGTACTTCACTGTGCTAAGATCAAAAGTCTCTCAGTGAAAATTAAATATGCCAATTATGGAGTAATACTGAGTGGAACAAAGAAAATAGTAATAGTTAACATTTACTCATTGATTCCTGCACATCTCTATTCTGATTACTTTTCAAGTTAACTCATTTAATCCTCAACCCTCCAAAGAACTATTATCAATCATCCCCATTTCATATATGGGGAAACTGAAGCCCTGTAAGGTTAAGCAATTTACCCAAAGTCATACAGAGCGGTACAGCCAGGATTCCAATCCAGGTACCTGAACCACTGCACCATGACTGCCTCAACAGAATGTCTCTCCCCCATGAGCTAAAGAAAAGAATCAAGGGGCACCTGGGTGACTCAGTTGGTTAAGCACACAACTCTCAATTTCAGCTCAGGTCATGATCTCATGGTCTGTGAGACAAACTTGCACTGGGCTCCACAATGAGTACGGAGCTTGCTTAAGATACTCTGTCTCTCTCTCTCTCTCTCTTTCTGTGTGTGTGTGTGTGTGTGTGTGTGTGTGTCTGCCTCTGCCTCTCTCCCTTTGCATGTGCTCTCTCTCACAAAAAAAAAAAAATTTTTTTTTAAAAGAATCAAGAATAGTAAATAACAAACAGCAAAAATTCACCAGCAGCAAATGTGAAAAAGGGTATAATTTAATGTTCAAACAGTGGTATCTAAGTAGAGAAACAGAAGCTTTCTAGCAAGGTCTACTATAGCTCCTAATCACAGCCCTAACTTACCCATGCCTACCAGAAACAATCCTGGTTAAACTGACAAGAGCATTTAATGCTTTCTGATTTGGAGAGAGGAAGTATGTGAGCTCTTTCCTCTTATGAAAGACTCCTGGAAAGATATGCATCACATCTGGTTTTTATAGACAGCCCTGAGACCAGGAATACTAACCACAGTAATCTAAAGAACATTAATGGAAGTTAAATATACCATGGCAAATATGACTAACTTTACGGCATTTTTGGATGGCCCAAAATATAAATGTGGTTTTAGGCTACAAAGAATTCAACAATTTACAGGACCCCCACATTAATGCAAAACAAGAAATCATCAAAATGGTATTTTCTCTCACCTACAATTCCTGGGGTCACAATCCCAAGGACTTGGCATTGTTTTGGGAATAGCTTCTCAAGGGCAAATGCTGCTTCCATAGTAGTTCTTTTCCTTGCTATAATAATACAGTAGTGAAATTATTACATCATTTTAGGTCAAATATGATGGTGTGGGGGGAAAAAAGCAAACAATGAATAAAGTTTAAATCACTTATACCAGAATGCTTTATAAAGAAGTCTAAAAACTTTGATGAAAACATTTTCCCATTTGCGCCCTGCTCTATGTGTTAAATTCTAAATCTGACTTTTAACATCACCAATTTGCCTTTCTTGTTTTGCTCATATACTGGTTTTTCCCCAATGATGTTAAATTTAGCAGCAGCAGCTAAATTTTAACTTGTTGTTGTACCTCTCTGTTTAGCCGATATTAGAGCATGACTGTTTCACTGCATACACAGTCACCTGGATTCAAATTAGACAGTGATAACCCAGGTCTAGCTCTGAGCCTCAGCGTGCCCAGCCTGGGAAACGTAGTCTACTTCTGCTCTTATTGAGTGAAGAAGCATGCATGGTATCTATAGATAACCTTGGTCTCCCTGAATGGGTCCCCATCACACAATATAAGGCTTCAATTGCCAAAGATAAACATCCTGTTTTAATAATAGAACGTGCCTGGATGGCTAAAGTATTTCAAAATGAGAAAAACATCTTTCTAAAGAATTTGTTTTAGTTTAGAATTTCTGCAAGGTTCAGAAATCAGCCTTTGAAGCAAAAATGGCCTCTCAAGTTTCAAAGACAATATATTCATGAAGGCCCAGAGCCTCAGTAACTCTCAAGACTAGGACAATATTTAACTCTTGAGGTACAAAAGGAAACAAAAAACTCAAACCTCTTCTTTTGATATTTACCTCTCTTGTGGCCACGACACTCTTCCAGACTAATGAAAGTTTCTGAATCAGCCATGTAAAGAACGGTCTGTGGTAAGATGTGAACATTCTGGTAAGAAAAAACAAAAATGGAACTGAATGACACAAATCTAGAACTGCTCTCGTGGTCCCTTAAAGTTTTGCCCTGGTCCAAACTGCCATGAACATACTCTCCCTTCGGGTCAATGTCTCACCTGAGTCCAACCACAGCCCATTCATTTTTTATTTCTGCTCCTTCTTTTTCA
Organism: Crocuta crocuta; assembly: GCF_008692635.1. Lineage (NCBI taxonomy): Eukaryota > Metazoa > Chordata > Mammalia > Carnivora > Hyaenidae > Crocuta > Crocuta crocuta. The sequence goes on along the minus strand of NW_027532609.1, from coordinate 111,265 downwards.
GCTCATTCATTTGAGCATCTCTTATTTTAAGTCAACCTCATTCAGCCTGACTCAAAATGTTCATTTTCATAATTCAAATACTTTTTGTTAATTTTTTATTTTAGAGAGAGAGAGAGAGAGTGGGTGAGAAAGGCAGAGGGAATGAGAGAGAGAATCCCAAGTGGGCTCAACGCTCAGCCTGGAGCATGCCATAGGCCTAGATCCCACAACTCTGGGATCATGACCTGAGCCAGAATCAAAAGTTGGATGCCCAACTGACTAAGCCACCCAGGCATCCCCATAATTTAAAATTTTACTTCATTTTATTTATTTAAAAAAATTTTAACATTTTATTTATTTCTGAGAGAGAGAGAGCGTGAGCAGGGGAGGGTCAGAGAGAGAGGGAGTACAGAATCTGAAGCAGGCTCCAGGCTCTGAGCTAGTTGTCAGCACAGAGCCCAATGCGGGGCCCGAACCCACAAGCCGTGAGATCATGACCAAGGCCAAATTCGGATGCTTAACCGACTGAGCCACCTAGGTGCCCCCTTAAAATTTTAAATAAAAACATTAAATGCCAGCAAAAGGTGCCACTTGCTTTGTCTGAATAGGCACCCCAGTAACAGAAACATCTGAGCAACAAGGGAAAGTATACAAACTGTATTTCTTCTCTTTTCACTGCCTACCAAATGCAAGTATCCCAGGTCTTCATTTCCACCTTACCAACTAGTTCGCCGAAGGGAAACTTTTGCTTACTATAATCCAGACTACATACACTGCTGTGCACATTCTCCTGCAGCTCTCTTCAATTCCCACTTGATTTAGGACTATGTCCCCCTAGAGACCACTTAAAGTGCCACCTCCCCTACAATACCTTTTCTTAGACTCCTTCAGTACCCTGGACCTCATATGTGACATACTTTATATCCCAGTCATTCTTACTTGTGCCTTATCTCCACTTATGAGCTAGGCTTATTCAGAATCCTGTTTTCCACTAAATCTCACATTACGGCCAAGTAGCAAAGTGGCTGAATCAAACAAAAGGATGAACATACTTTTTTCCCTAAGCTGGTTATTTTCAAATATTTTTACTATCAGAATGGAATGAAGTACTTAACATATAGATAGCAACCCTCAATAATGTTGATTAAATAATAAAAAAATGTTAATCCATTGTAATTTGGGTGAATGTTAAGATGTTTCAGAGTAGATTCCATATAGACAAAAGGTAACTGAGACAGAATGATGGCCCTGTGGTGGCCCCAGGGCTGATAAGACCTAAGAGTATAGTTCTCTTGGTCCACACAGCATTTTCTAAGAACGTAATTTGGTTACCAACATTGAAAATTACACAAAATATTTACATAAAATGTGGATTTCCAGATTCTTTTGAAAAACTAGACAACACTTAGACTGCATTCTTCTTGTCTAGGGCTAAACCCAGGCAAGCACCTCCTGGTTTGCCATGGCCTTATTGCTCCCTCTGCTGTCACAGTAAACCAACTTAGTCACCTGCCTAACTTTGGGGTCATTTGAGTTTGTGATATCTAGTATAGGAAGTAAGGAGATTAGAAGTCTGGTCCTGAGTTTTCAGGATTCTCTCAGTCCTGGGATCCAATGAAAAGCAATTGCTGAATCTTCCTTTCTAATTCTCACTAGAAGCAGTGACAAGGACAGTCCTCAACATGAAAAGTTCTCAAAGCACAATGTGAGACAACTGCAACCTCACTCCTTTATACAAAGAAGTTCCAAATAGAAAGATATGTTATAAACCTTTTTGTAGACTTAAAAATATTTCTGATAAAAAAGTTAAAACTTACTTTATGGCTATAAAAGTGTCATGTTCACTGGGTAATCTAGTGGCAAACACAAAGAAAACAGCATGATTTGGACAAGGTTTCCATGTTTTAGTTTAACCGCAGTAGCGATTACTACAATAAATAAACATCTGTAAGGGCATTAATACATGGATTTTTAAAATGCCATTGATAATAGAAAATAATAATTTCATTCATTGAAAAATTATTATCCCTGGTACTGAAGGTAATGTGTTATATGCATTACCTTTAGATTATTTAACCCTTAGAGTAAGTCTTTAAGAGTATGAGGAAAATTTTTATTGTCTTTCCATTCTATAGAGAGAGAACCTGAAGCTCAAAGAGATTAGGTAACTTTTCCTTTTCCATTTTTTTAAATGTTTGTTTATTTATTTGTTTTTAAAATTTTAAAAATTTTTTTAAATTTATTTTTGAGACACAGAAAGACAGAGTATGAGAGGGGGAAGGGCAGAGAGACAGGGAGATACAGAATCTGAAGCAGGCTCCAGGCTCTGAGCTGTCAGCACAGAGCCTGATGCGGGACTCGAACCCACAAACGTGAGATCATGACCTGAGCCGAAGTCGGAGGCTTAACTGACTGAGCCACCCAGGTGCCCCATGTTTATTTATTTTTGATAGAGAGAACATACACAAGAGCATGGGAGGGCCAGAAAGAGAGGGAAATAGAGGATCTGAAGTGGGCTCTGCACTGACAGTAGACAACCAAGAGCCCGGTCGATGGGGTACTCGAAACCATGAACCGTGAGATCATGACCTGAACTGAAGTTGGACACTTAACCTATTGAGCCCTTCAGGTGCTCCAGATTAGATAACTTTTTCAGACTGACAGCTGGTATGTACCAAAGCTAGGTTCAGACCTAAATATGTCCAGCTACTAACAGCCATTATATTGTATAAACTTTTAAAGCTATATGAAAATAAAACCTGCTGTGGTAAAACTCTGAAGGAAAAATAATAACATTTTAAAGCATTAAAAAAAAAATTACACAGGGGCGCCTGGGTGGCTTAGTCGGTTAAGCGTCCGACTTTCGCTTAGGTCATGATCTCACGGTTCGTGGGTTCGAGCCCCGCGTCGGGCTCTGTGCTGACTGCCAGCTCAGAGCCTGGAGCCTGTTTCAGTCTGTGACTCCCTCTCTCTCTGACCCTCCCCTGCTCTCTCCCTCTCTCTCTCCTAGAAATAAATAAAAAAAAAACATTAAATAAAAAAATAAAAAAATAAAAAAAATTACACAATTCTACCCTGGCAGGAAACTTTTGCTAACATTTTGGCTTATTTCTTTTCTATTTTTCCTTTTTTGTTTTTAAATAATTCATATTACACTAAACATAATTTCATAATCTGCCTTCTTCACTTATAACATGAACTTGTCATGTTCACTAGGTACTCTTGTCATTAATGCATCTTGCAGTTCATCATTTAGTGACTATTTCTAAACATTAGATTGTTTTCAATTTCCCTTATAATAAATGATGCTGCAAAGAACATCTTTATGGAAGTCTGCCTGCATTTTGAACTTCTCCAAATGACAACTTCTAGAAATAGACCAGGCAGGGTTTGAGCCAATATGCAAAGAAGAAAGTTTCCTATAGGCCTGCCTTTGGATATTGGCCACTTTGGATCTGAGTCCGAAAGCCCAAACAGAGTAAAAAGAAAATCCACATGAGAAAAGGGGAAACAGAAGATTGGTCATTTATGGGGCATTTGTCTAATATCTAAACATATTAAGAATGATGAAAGCCAGGTTTCTCATTGGTCAAAAGGGAGGTACAAATATGACCTGAGAGAAAAGAAAACTGTAAACAATTCTGTGTTGGAATGGAATTGGATGTACTCGTGCGAACTCATGAATTTCCATATATAATGGAATGTATGTATGTAATGGAAAGATGTAATTATATACACATATATACACAAACACATATGCATATACATATATTCCTGGGCTCTCTTCCACTGGGCTCTAGAGCAGCAAACCCTTCAACAGCAATGCATCTCAACTACCATTCTCCACTAAAAGGCACCAGAACTCTTTAAAGAAATGGCTGACTCCAGGACTAAAGCAGACAAAACACAAGATGAGCTTAGAAAATGTGTCAGAAAGCAAGGAAGTACTCAAAGGTGACAGATGCATATCTAAAGATCCTGAAGCCAGATGAAGGGGTTCCTGCTAGACAAAATGGGGACAATTTGGACACCAAAATAAATTCTTTTCGAGGTTATATTCCATTGAGTAAGAGACTTAAGAGTCCATACAGATATAAATAAATGAATAAATTGAGACAGGAATACTTACATAGTTTCAAAGTATCTCCTCACAAAATACTTATTAATTACAGTGGAAAAGAGTAATTTTACAGTAGCCACATCTGGGAAACACCTCTCAAATTATCAAAGGTAATAACACCAGTAACGGAACAAAAATGGAAATCAGATGCTACCTAATAGGATGAAACTAAGAGCACAGGATCACTTCTGTGATATTCCTGCCAAAGATACATAATCTGAATCAAAGAAACATGTTCTACAAGATAAGTGGCCTGCAATTTACATACTTATCAAAGTTGTGAAAGTCAAGGAAAGCTTGAGAAACTGTTTCCACATCAGAAATTAAAGAAATGACAAAAACAGCATAAGATTCTAAACAATTATTTTGCTACGAGGAGCAATACTGGGACAACTGGCAAAATCTGAAAGAAATGTTAGGAACAGACAGTAGAAATGTATCAATAATAATTTCCAGGCTCTGATGGTTGTATAGAGGTGATGCAGAATATTCTTGTTTAGTATGTAATGCATACTAAAGTATAAAGAAGTGAAAGAATATCAGATTGACAATTTACTCTCAAACAGCTCTGTCCTACCCATAAATAAGATAACACAGCCTCACTGACACCTGTGCTCAAGAAGGCTGCCCCTCTGATTCCATAGTTCAGGTCTTTACCTCCTTAGGTACTGCTCAATTTTTGAAACGGGGACCAGAGATTACAATACAAAAGAGTAGGCAGGACCAGAGAATGAAATATTTGGGTTTAATCATTGATTCTTGGCTTTTTAATGTGACACTACTCAAAACGAGATCCAGCTGCCATCCCTGACAGTGAAAATACCTCCTTCAAAAGAAGCAGGTAAGGGGAAGATTTGGTATAGCGTTATTAGAATAGTATAAATCTGTATACACGTCCAACGTGTATACATGTACAAACGTCCAACATCTGAAAAACGTTCAAATAAATCATGGCACATCCTTACAATATAGTCATTAAAATGGGTGCTTATAAAATATTTTCATGTCACGAGAAAATATTCCCTAAATTACCAAGAACAAGGCCACGTACAAAATAAGGATTAAATAGAAAAAGATTACGTATGCAAAGACTGACCCACCAACCCTGAAACGGCCTGTGCATGACGCCCCCGTCTTACTTGCCTCAAGCTCCTCGGCTACCACGCGGACCAAGCAATGCTCCTCCAAGTGACCAGCATCCGCGGAGCCCGCGGAGATCCACGCCACACTCCGGTGCGTCCGCAACACCCGACGAACACATTCCCTCCATAAGCGGCATACGCTGGGGACGCAAATGCACAAAAGGTTGTGATAGGTCGTTCATTTCCCTTTCACAGACAACCCCAAATAGCACAGCAGGGGATTCTTGCGGGATCAAATGTCCGGGAGGGGGAGGTGTCAGGGCACAGATTCAGAGGGGGAACAGGAGGCAGAGAAAACCTTAAGGTGAACCTAGCCCTCCTGGGTAGAGTGCCCGAGACAAGGACGAGGGTACGGCGGAGGTACCTCGCGGCTGGGGGCAGCACCTGAGAGAAGGAGAAGGGAGCCGGGGCAGCCGTGGGTCCCGAAGAGGTCTGCCCACCCCGCCAGCCAGGGCAAGCCCAAGGCAAGTCCCGAAGTAAGCTTCCCGCCTCCTCTCTCCTCACCCGGCCACCCGCAGCAACGCCTTGGCGGGCAGGAAGGTGAGGACACGCTCCACCACCTCCGCTAGGTTACCCAACACAAAGGTGCTTTGTGGGTCCGCGGAGGAGCCTTGGCGATCGCCACCACCGCGGTCACTACAGCCACCCACCATCTCCATTCCTCACCAACCCGCCGAGCAAGCAAACACTAGCGCGACTAGGAAGGCACTGGTTAGGCCGGGATAGGACCTCCTAGCCAGCACGCATTGAGCAGGCGCGCGAGCGCCACTTCCGGCCGATAAGGGGAGTCGGGCTGCTGAGACCCACCCACGTGACTGAAGGCCAGCCCGCTTCCTGCTTGGATCTCGGAGGGCCCACTGGCGCAAGGAGGCAGTGAGTGGGCTTGCGTCCCATAATCCTGTGGGACCTGTGTAGGAGGCCCCCCGCAGGCAAAAATAGGCCCTCCTCTCGCTGCACTTGCAGCGCTATATTCTTTGTCGGTTATGAGATCTCCTAGGACAAAACTAGGTAATACTTGTCCCTCTTTACAGTACAAATGTCTGTTAACATGAGTCCAGTTTTTGAATGGGCAGTATCTACTTAAAAAAAAAAAATGGGTGTGTGAAGATGACTTTTTGAATAGTCAAGTGAATGTGGTTAACTCATTGTAGCCCTCACTCTCTGTATGGAAGGACATAAATAAATTGCACCTACCGCTGCTGTGAAAATTGACCAAACTGCAGTAGTTCCTCACTAATAGCATCAGATTCACCAAGAATTATTAAGTTTTGGCTCTAACAGGTTTTCCCCTGAGGTATCATTAACAGTGGTATAGTAGTTTCAAGTCTATGATATGATTCAACAATTCTATACATTACTCCATGCTGGCTGAATCCCCTTCACCTATTTCACCCATCCCCCTCAACCACCAGTTTTAGTATATTTTTTAAAGTGTTTGTTTCTGAGAGAGAGAAAGAGAAAGGGCGAGCTGGGAAGGGCAGTGAGAGAGGGAGACACAGAATCCAAAGCAGGCTGCAGGCTCTGAGCCTGTGAGGCAGAACCCAAGAACCTGATCATGACCTGAGCCGAAGTTTGAGCTTAACTGACTGAGCCACCCAAGCGCTCCTAAAAGGTTTTTAAAATTTGTTTGGCTTAAAATTACAGGAGTGGAATCATACGGTATTTGTCTATGACTTATTTCACTTAGCATTATACCCTCTACACCCATCCATGTTGTTGCAAACGGCAAGATCTCATTTTTTCTGGCTGAATACTATTGTGTTTACACACCATTTATCTACTCATCTATTGATGGACACTTGGGTTGCTTCCCTATCTTGGCTATTGTGAAGAATGCTGCAATAAATCTTTTCAAATCCGTGTTTTCAATTTCTTTGTGTAGACCCAGTAGTGGAATTATTGGATATGGTTATTGTTTTTGAGGAACCTCCATATATTTTTCCAGTGCTTGGACCAGTTTGTATTCCCACCAACAGTGCACCAGGTTTCCTTTTTCTCCACTCTCACCAACACATTCGTCATTTCTTGTGTTTTTATTTTGAGCCATTCTGTCAGAAGGTGATACTTCATTGTGGTTTTACTTTGCATTTCCCTGATGATTAATGACGCTGAGCATCTCTTCATGTGTCTGTTAGGTTTTGGCACACTCTTGGTCCTCACTCCAGGCCTACTGAATCAGACACTGGGGGTAGGGCCCAACATTCTGAGTTTAACTTTTCTGTGATGTTTTCCTGTGATTCTGATGCTAGCCTAGGTTTAGAATCACAGATAGAAGGAATGTAAGCATAGCAGACACTGCTGTATCCCTACCTAACATCCACTACTCCTGCTGCTTCCTTACTAACAAAGCCCAGATTTGATCACCAGCTCTTGAGGGTAAACTTGGTTGAACTAAACTAACGGGTCTCAAACATTTTGGCCTCAGGACTCATTCACATTATGACAACACCAAAGAGCTTGTTTATGTGGGTTATTAATATTTGCCATATTAAAAATTAAAACATCTTAATATTAATTCACATATAAATAATAAATCCATTACAGATAAAACGGAATTTTTATGAAAAAATAACTATGCCTCCCCTCACCCAGTAGTGAATAGTTGTGGCATCATGTCACATTTTGCAAACCTCTAATTTCTGCATCTAAGAAAGCTGCATCTGCTTCTGAATTCCATTTATTACAGCATCACATCATATGGCCTCTGGAAAACGCCACTGTACACTTGTGAGAAAACAGGTGAAAATGGCAAATAATGTTTTAGTGTTAGGAAATAGTTTTGACCTTAAACATTTAAAAGGAGGGATCTCCAGGATTCCCCAAATCATACACTGAGAACCGTTGGACCAAACTAATAATGATTTCATTCTTTTCATCAGCCATTAGTTTAGAGGTGGACACAGGCCCCAGTTCTAGGCAAGGAAAAGTGAAGAGCATTTCGCTTGGGGGATAGGGCTTCTAAAAAAGTAAGACCATTATCTACCTCTGGAGCGAGTAACACGGCTACAATATCCAGGTATGACGTTAAATCCAAAGATGAAACCAACATGGAAAAATCTCAAAGCAGCATAGCAGAGCCAAAATGTACCAGGCCTAGAATATTTCTATCTCTGTACTTCTTGTATGTAAGATAGCTTGATAACTGTATGTAAGGAGGCCACGAGAATACTAAAGAAGGTGCAGACTATTATAACTGGGGGAACTAGGGACAGCCATGATGAAAGCAGCACTCAGACTTAGATTGAGGAAGGAGAGTGGGAGAGGAAAAAAGTTGAGGAAAAGCTGCCATTTCTGGGTTTTCTAGCTTTCTCATGTTAAATCAACCTGTCTCTGTTCCTCTCAACCCTCTCCTCACCCCATCCCACCATACATGAATCCTAGCTTACAAACACCTGAAGCAAAGAGTATCTCTGATGAGGGAAAAGTAACAAAGTTATATTTTAAATGGTTCTTTATTCATAAACTTGATGCAAGTTTACAAAATTTACTGTACATTGCCAAATAAATCTGCAATGAAAATTAAAACCAAAAAAAAAAAAAAAAAAGCCCAAAAACAAAGCATGCCAAATGTGCGGCTGTCAATCTGCTAGCCATCAGGATATTAAAGAATTCAATAATGTATTCAAGATTTAGCCTTAGGTTTAAGGAACTTTAATGCTTTAAAGAATTCTGCCTGATCACTTATTATCTCAGCAACTGGCAATCAGATCTTTATACAAATGTAACCAAGTAAACAAGAATGCCAGAAAATCTTTCTCTACTGTCCTCTTAACCAAAATAGAAAAAGAAATTAAACACACAGAATAATGCTGAAGTGCCAAGTCTCTCTGGTGTGATTTATAAAGTTAAAAATTGAAACTCAGAGCAAATGCATAAGAAACACTTTCTAATTTTGTAATTTGTGCAGAAAAATGTGCTTCTGGATTTCATTTTAAAAGTGCTTAATAACTAGAATTTACTTTTAAATCAAACTTGGGTAGATAAAATCTATCACCAACCAAACAGGACTGATTCAGGTAAGGCAAGAAAATGGAGAATACACTGATTTAAGTCAGGTTTTATAAGACAATGAACATATGTAGAGTTCCTATCAGTTTTTCAATGTAAGAACCATCGTTATGACTATACCAAAAATTTTGCCTCCAAATTAGGTATCTTTTCGTACTTAACTGTGCAGCTTTTGCTCAAGGATTCTGTCTTTGTGCCAATCACTTTACAAGTTTATTAGTTTAAAAATGATTGCAACATCCCGTTAAAATGGAAACATAAAATAAAATGATTTAGTATTTTAAATAACTTCAAGCTCTATATTGTAGTTCTTCATAAGAAATACTGAACCAACAAGAAGCAGATTCAGCCCAGCAAGACTCTGACGCCCCAGTGGAAATTATTACTTACAAAGCCTTAATTTGCACAGCCTTGCTTTGCTTTTGCCTAAAAGTACAACTCAGTTAAGAGCGTATCTTCAGAAAACAATTCATATCTTCACCTAGCCATAAAAAAGTTTTAACAATTTAATGAGTAGGCTTCCTGTCATTATTTTGGCAATATCAAAAATTGGTTTTAACTTGAAAAAGCTACTGTGTTTTAGAAGACCTTAAATTTTCTAAACCAACATTAAACATCAATTAAACTTTTATTGGCTCTAAATGGAACAGTATATTGCAAGTCCTCATAACACGTGAGCTCAATATGGAAAGTTACCCTACAGTCGCAACTTCTGTAATCTGATACTGACTTCCTGCTTAAAAGATTTCACTTTGCAAGAAAAGGAGATCATGAGTGGCCAGTATGTGTATTTATCACGAAAAATACAGTAAAGGCCCCAGTGCTCAGTCCACAATACCTAAAATGAGCAAAATGAAAAGGCTGTAACTCATACTGGATGTCAGTTGACAGATTATCCACTAAAATATCTATTAGCTAATGTCTTCAGTACTGCTGTTATAGGGGCAACTCAAAGCTTGTGTCTGCATGTTGGAAAGATTTTCTTTAAAGCAACATTGGTCCAAACATACGACAGTCAACATATTTAGCCATCTTCCTTTGGAGGGGTGTACCAGCCTGAAACACAATGGAAAAAAAGTTAAAATACCTTATTAAATCAACTAGGAGAAATGGCAATTCATTTAAGGTTAGCTACTTTGTCTACTCATATTTTTGTTTAAACCTACTATAAAAATTAAACTTACACTTGGGTTGGTAACACAGCATTTTGTTATGTGCACAAATTTATTTCTATGAATAAACCATACTTGGGTTTTCAACATAAGATCTCTATACTAGTGGAATTTCTAGCTAAAGATGATAGTATGGAATACTAGACTACAAGCTAGATTTTATCTTCTATTTCAACCCTGTAGTAGTAAACCCCACTGAAAATAACTATTCCCTAAACAAAATGGTGGCATCTTAGAATAAGAGGAACCTGGATTGTCGTTAGTGCAATGATACCATTTCACCAGTGAGGAAGTCATTTTAGCAAGTGCAGTGACTGTGCCTAAGATGAGAGTCGGCACCAGAAACCAACCTAGAACCCATCTCCTGATTCTGAATCGACTGTTCTTTCACCAAAGCTGAGCTTATAAACACCCACACTTTCTAAAATACAGCACTTTCTATAAACACTTGTGAATGCTGATTATGTTTGCTTCAACAAAAAATAAAAGAAGAAAAAATGTGATTTTTCCTGGACTCAACAAAAATCTAAGCTTTCTACAGAAAGGCTAATGAAAATAAGTACTGTTTGGCATGAAATGGCATTGGAACAGTATGAATATACCAAGATTTGTGGAGAATCCACATGGTTATGAAGTAGTATACGAGTACCCATGGATATACTAATTTAGTGTGTTGCGAATTAATATGAAAACCCAGATTTGCCCTCAACTTTCATCATTTCCTTCTTCAAAAGCTTGAACTGTTTTAAATATTATTCTTTTATATGTAGTCACCAGAAAAGTGAAGTTTTCTTTGTGATTAAAAGCGAGCACAAAGTACAAATGTTAAGTCACAAGCTACCACATTTCTAGTAAAAAACACTTTACTGTACATACTCTCCTTAAAGAAAACTACTTCTTATTAATTTATTTACTCTGCATGAAAAAGCATCCGTTTCACTACCATGGCTATTATGAATATCTTATTATCAGCACTTAATTCAAAGTGCCATATGTATACACTATTCTTTTTTTCCTCTCAAGTTTGGCAAGACATATATGCCATTTTAGAGATGAGGAAACTAAGACTGAGAGGTAATGGGACTTGCTCAAAGAGACACAGAGTTAGAGAGTAACACAAATGGCACTTGAAAAATCGGGTCTTCTAATTCCAAATCTACTTCACTGTTAGAGACAAAGACTCAAAACATGCATTATGAATACAACTTAAAGTAGAACAATAAAGTTTATGAAAGATATTTTAAGAGTTTAAATTTACAACTCTTATACAAGTGTATTTACAGTATACAATAGTATACAACATATATACAGTATACAGTATACAACAGTATATAAGTGTATACTGAAATGAGAATGTTCCTTGAACAGATAAAGGTGTATGACTGTCAAAAAGCATTAAGAAGACATTTTAGAAACAGCTTATTCAGGATCCTGATTGCATTTACTCAGTATCAACAAGAACTCCACCTGTACAACTGCCTTTAACTCAATTCCTACCCTAATACCATACATTTCAAGTGAGAAGTGATTCATTTATTAATCTATTAAGAAATTTAGACTCTGACTTAGGTTCTCAGGTCAAGTACTTAGGATACAAAGATTTTTCAATGAAGCAGAGTGTGTGCATCCTCCAGTTAAATTTTTTCACTGGGGAAACAGTATTTTAAGAGATTACTGCAAAAACAAACAGGGTAAGTTATCAATAGTATCTTATATACAACTTCATAAATGGTAATAAATACTTATTGAATTAAACGTACCATTTTTCTCATGTATCTGTACAATGGAATTATAGGATTGTTGGGCTCTTGCTAGATTATACTGATTCTGAAAGAGAATTATACATTTTAAACAAAAACCTGAAGATGAAAATCATTACAAATAATTTATGGATGCATAGTCACTATGCTTAAAAGAACAGAGGAAACTAAATTATATTTCTGTTTCAAAAATAATTTTAACTTAATGCCCTCATTTCTCAATTTTATTATTCTCTACCACTTTAGAATAACAAAACCAAAGTTGTACTACCATAAAAATCTATTTAAACTTCACAGTTCATTTGTATAAATTCTCTTACCACTGGACAAGTATAAAGCTTTATAGTTCTAGTGCCCTTCACCACTGACGCATCAAGTTAAAGAATGCTATTCAGACATGAATAAAACTTAAAACTCTCCTCTTCATAATAAAATAAAAAACAAAAAATTATAAAATATTACCTTTAGATAAGGTTAGTAGTAAGCTTTGAGGACTATACATATAAATGACATCTTGAGTTAAAGATGTCCATAAGTGGCACCAAGCCATTACAAAAGGAGTCCTCTTTTAGGTCTCTTTTTAAGGGGCCAAATTTAGGATTAATTTTGTCTCACGGAGTGACATCATAACTACAATTAATGTCATAAGCATTCTTCATAGTGGTACATACCTATGTTAGAGAATTTAATAATAAATTCACACAGTACAAAAATTAAAAATGTATAAAACATTCTAAGTGAAAATTCTCCTTCCTACCTGTCCTCCAACCATCCAGCTCCTCCTCTCATCCATCCTCCTTTCCCTACCCAAGTTAACTACTGTTAGTTTCTTGTATCTCATTAACATTAAATAAGAAAAGTCAGGTAAAGCCTATTATTATTAGCCACCATCCCTTGCTTCTTCCCAACAAATGATAGGTAGCATCCTACAAACCCTGTTCTGCCTCTTCTCACTCAAGGAATCTTGCACCTTGTCCCAGATCACTGCACAAAAAGCTTAACCTTTCTGTTTTTTTAAACCACAAAGTATTTCATTGTATGGAGACTCAAATATTTAATTATTCCCCCCCAACTGGAGGACATTTAAGTTCTTTTCAATATTTTGTTACAATGTTACAGTGATCAACCTTGTACAAATATTTCCAAAGCACTGGTAAAAAGTCTTTGAGTGGAAATGCTGGGTCACAAGACATATATGCCTTTATAATTTTGAGGTGTTGCTAAATAGCTCTCTGCAAGACTGTGGAAATGGGCTTGCTGCTTGACACGTATGAGAATTTGTGACAGTATCATAGGTGGACGATGAACTCAGTGTAAGTGTGATTTGCATTTCTAATACTGAGCAAGGTTGAGTGTGTCTCCAATATGTTTATAAGCAATTTACTTCTATTTCTACAAATGGACTTTTTGTGTCTTTTTCTACAGTATGGCCCCTTTGAATTTCTAAGAGCTCTTTAAAAATAGTAAAAACCCTCCCATAATGCATCTGAAAAACAAACATAAAATGTGTTATTTCCAAGTTAATAAAAAGTAATATTTTTCAGTCTATATTTTCACTAAAGAACAAAAATACAAGAGAAACAGATTATATACAGCAAAATATGCATGCACAGAAACTTGCAAATGATTAAAAAGCAGTCACTTCCTAACCCTAATGCCCACCTACAAGAAGAAAAAAATAAGAACATTAGCCTTCTCAGTTGTCAATAGCATGATCTTCAAATTCTACTTTAAAGAGCAGGTTACTGCAGAGGCTTTACTGTAATGGGGAGTTAGCCCTATTTTCTAATTCACTGATTTCTGCTTATATTATTATTAACCCCTCCCTTCTGCTTTCCTTCAGTTTGTCTTTTTTTTTTTTAATGTTTATTATTTTTGAGAGAGAGAGAACACAAATGGGAAAGGAGCAGAGAGAGAGAGAGAGAGACAGAATCTGAAGCAGGCTCCAGGCTCTAAGCTGTTAGCGCAGAGCCTGATGAGGGGCTTGAACCCACAAAACTGTGAGATCATGACCTGAGCCAAAGTTGGACTCTCAACCATCAACCAAATGAGCTATCCAGATGCCCTATTTGCCTTTTTTTTTTTTTAATATATTTATTTTTGAGAGAGAGAGAGAGAGAGACTATGTGATAGAGGGGGGACCGAGAGAGAGGGAGACAGAGAATCCTGATGTGGGGCTCAAACCCATGACCTGCAAGATCATGACCTGAACCAAAATCAAGAGTCGGATGCTTAACCAACTGAACCATCCAGGTGCCCCATGATTGTCCTTTCTAACACTGACTTAGAGGCCTGATTCATTTTTATTCTTTTTTTAAAAAAATATTTTATTTTTTACTTCTGAGAGAGAGAGAGAGGGCAGTGTGAGCAGGGGAGGGCCAGAGAGAGAGGGAGACACAGAATCCGTAGCAGTCTCCAGGCTCTGAGCTGGCTGTCAGCACAGAGCCCGACGCGGGGCTCGACCCTTAGAACCATGAGATCATGACCTGACCCAAAGTCGAACACTCAACCGACTGGGCCACCCAGGCACCCCTCTTTTTTTTTTAAATGACACAAAGATTTTAGAGCAAGTATTCCCTCTGCCCTCTCGTTTAATTTCTAGGACATAGGCACTTCATTATTGTTATTCTCTAGCTGTTCTACAGTTTTCACCTCAAAGTCCCATTAAGGGCTGTTTGTGTTCATAATTCCACAAAAGGAACATTTGCTTTCTGAATTTGTTATTACAGTTTTTTAATTAGGATCAGAGAATGATATCTGTCCTTTTCCTACTTCCAAAATTAAAGTTGTCTTCATTGAAGAGGATTTGTTTCATGAATGTTCCAGAGAAGAGATAGTGAGTGAGTGAGTGAGAGAGAGAGAGAGAGAAGGAAGAGAGGACAAAGGGAGAATTTTAGTATTTTCATTACGGTTCAGTTCTAATTCTTTTTAAATTTTCACATGATTTCTTAACCATGATTTACAATTGTGTTTCATTTCCAATTTTTTATTAATCTTTTCTTGTATTCTAACCTTAACCGCATCATATTCAAATTATATGGCTTGTCTGTAAATATTCTTAATTTATGAATTTATTATTTTTCCCATATTCCATGAATGCTTGGGAAAGATTATGTAGTATCTAATTACTGGGTACAGAGTTCTATATCTGTCCATTTGACCAAACTTAATTGGTTATTCAAATCTACATTTTCACACATTTAATTTACTATAGACAAGGTACATTAAAATCTCTCATTATGATGGTGACTTGGTCAGTTTCTCCTGTATTTCACTAGTTTTTTTAAGTATAGTCAACACACAATGTTCTATTAGTTTCATTTATAAAGTTTTTATCAAGTTTTTTAATGTGTATTTTGATGCTATTTTAATACGTAAAGTAAAAAATTATTATACTTCCTGGTTAACTGAGACTTTTATCATTAAGTAGTGCTTTCTGTCCCAAAATCCTATTTTGATACAATATAGCTACATCACCTATTTTGTTGTTGTTATTACCCTTTACTGGCATATCTTTATCATCCTCTCTCTTTAAAAAAAAAAAAAAAAAAAGAGAGGGTGCCTAGGTGGCTCAGTCAATAGGGCATCCGACTTCGGCTGAGGTCATGATCTCACAGATCACAAGTTTGAGCCCTTCGTCAGGCTCTGTGCTGACAGCTCAGGGCCTGGAGCCTTCTTGGGATTCTGTGTCTCCCTATCTCTCTCTCTCTCTGCCCCTCCCCTGCTCATGCTCTGTCTCTCTCTTACTCAGAAATAAACATTAAAAAAATTAAAACAAAACTTTTCAGTCTTCTTGTATCCTTATAATTGAAACATACTTCTTAAAAACCACCAGATTTTTTTATTAATTCATCATAACTGGTAACTTTAGTCCATGTATACTTGTGACTTGCTTTACCACCTTACTTTGTGGTTGCTAGTTCTCTTGGTTTTTAACATAATTTTATTATCTCCTCCTGGGGTTCCAATAAGACATTTTAAAAATAGACCTCATTCTGATTGTCACCTCTCAACTTCTAGCACAATGTCTATCCGCATGTTCTTCTCTGTGTAACATTATTTCTTCTAATCAATTAATTCTCTTCTGATACCTAATCCACCCATTGTTTCTCATTAATTATATTTTTCATCTCTATAAATTCTGTTACACTCTTTTTTCAGATTGGTCTCATTATTCCTGATGGTTTCATTGTTTGCTCAATTTTAGGATGTTTTATTTAATTAGGTTTCACACAGAACTATTCATTTTCTCATAATTCTAATATCTAAAGTCTCTATTCTATGTCTGATAATCCCAAAACCTAAAGTCTTTGGGAATATATATCTCTTATGTATTGTTTCTGCCAATTCTCTTTATGCTGGCTTGCTTACTTATGTGCTTGGGATCTTTCACAGTGAATTCTTATTTGCTTGTTCTTACTCTTTGAGAATCTTGTAGGCTTAAATCAGAAAAGCTTTTCCTGTGAGGAGTATCTGTGCCTGCTTCTGATGAGAACTGTGAACTAACATGAGATCATCTTAGCTTCCTTGGGAGAATCTCAGGATTATGCAAAGTTCTCACACTGGGCTTGCCAACCTTGCTCATTTATAAATAAAACACTGGAATACTTAGTACGGGAAGCACCTCCCCACTCCTTGAAAGGAAACAACAAAAACCAGATGTCTCATCTGAAGATGATCACTCACCAGAGAATTCTCTAGGTAAATGATTGGAAGTCCATTAGGAATAGGGTATGATAGGTGCCTTTCCTGTAGAAATAGTTTAGGGGCTGCTCCAAGAGTTGTGTGCTCTAGGATTTCACTAATTAACTCAACTATCATGCCCTCCATATGGTGAATGAACATTTGTAAGGGCACTACCTTGCCTATCCAAACCCCGAATTATTGCTAAGTCATAACAGCAGAACTCTACAGGGCTTTCTTACCACTACAGCCTAGAGTTAATGTTATAGCCAGTATCCCATGTTAACTGATCAGAAAACCCGCCTGGCCAATATCCTTCTGCCTCATGGCTTGCTCTCAGCTCCTGCTGGCTGAGCCTAGGGGAGCAAGCTAATGGCAAGACTGTACAGAGACTCTTGCTTGCTAGAGTTGCAGATGCTCAGCTCCATCAATCTGACCCTATAACCAAATTTCATGTGTGCTGACAGGCAATTTTTAAATTTTCCAGTACTTCTGTATATCATTTTAGTAATATTTTCAAGAGATAAACTTATTCATTTATTTTGAACCAATAGCTGGTATTATCTTTAAAAATATTTAAAGTAGGGGTGCCTGGGTGGCTCAGTCAGTTAAGTGTCTGACTTTGGCTCACGTCATGATCTCGTGGTTCAGAAGTTTGCAACCTGGGTCAGGCTCTGTGCTGACAGCTCAAAGTTTGGAGCCTGATTTGGATTCTGTGTCTCCCCTCTTTCACTCATGCTCTATCTGTCAAAAATAAATAAAACATTTAGGGGCACCTGGGTGGCTCAGTTGGTTAAGCGTCTGACTTCGGCTCAGGGTCATGATCTCATGGTTCGTGGGTTCAAGGCCCATGTCAGGCTCAGAGCCTGAGCCGGTTTCAGATTCTGTGTCTCCCTCTTTCTCTGAACCTCCCCTGCTCACGCTGTCTCTCTTTCTCTCTCTCAGAAATAAAACATTTAAAAAAAAAATGACATTTAAAAGTTTAAATATTTAAAATATTTTTGAACAGTTATATGTCAAAAGAAAGAGCATAAATGATTTAAAGTCTCCCTCCCATCTTTAACTCACCCCGTCAATATTCAATATCTCCTTATCAGAAATAGTTGTTAGTACTTTGATTATCCTGTAGAATTTAAAAGCCTACAAGGTAAAACTCCTATTACATCATGTAAAGTTTCCAGTCTTTTTTTTTTTTAATGTTTTATTTATTTCTGAGAGAGAGAGAGAGAGAAAGAGAGAGACAGAGAGAGACAACGTGAGCAAGGGAGGGTCAGAGAGAGAGAGGGAGACACAGAATCCGACGCAGGTTCCCGGCTCTGAGCTAGCTGTCAGCACAGAGCCCGACATGGGGCTCGAACCCACGAACCACGAGATCACGACCTGAACTGAAGTCGGACGCTTAACCAACTGGGCCATCCAGGCACCCATAAAGTTTCCATTCTTAACCAACAGTATTAATAAGAAGGAAAACATGGAAGGGTGAGGTTTTATAACATTTCATTCAAAAAATTCACCTTCTAAGACCTGTAAATGTGCTTAGCTGCCTGACTTAGCATTATATATAAAATATATAGCTGGGTCATAGGGGAGTTCTATTGTTAGTTTCCTGAGGAACCTCCACACTGTTTTCCAGTTGGGCTGTACCAGTTTACATTCCCACCAACAGTGTAGGAGGGTGCCCGTTTCTCCACATCCTCGCCAGCATCTAGAGTTCTCTGATTTGCTCATTTTAGCCACTCTGACTGGTGTGAGGTGGTATCTCAGTGTGGTTTTGATTTGTATTTCCCTGATGAGGAGGGATGCTGAGCATCGTTTCATGTGTCACATGAATGGAACAGAATAAAAATATATATATACTTACTTGTTAAGAAAACTATATAGAATGGAAATATAAAGGTTGAAAGCAATTATATTGACACTGAGTGATTCCAAGAGAACTGTGGCACTGAACGAGCACTGATATTATAGAATTTTAAAACTACAAAAGACTTAAAATATTTTAGCTAAAGATACAGAAGCCCAGAAGAGGTAAGTTTACACAGTGAGTTATTAGTAAAATGTTTTCTTTTTTTAATGTTTTATTTATTTTTGAGAGAGAGACAGAGTATGAGTGGGAGAAGGGCAGAGAGAAACGGAGACACAGAACCTGAAGCAGGCTCCAGGCTCTGAGCTGTCAGCACAGGGCCTGATGCGGGCCTCAAACTTGTGAACTGCAAGATCATGACCTGAGCTGAAGTCAGATACTTAACTGACTGAACCACCCAGGCACCCCTAAAATGTTCTTTCAATTATGCAAAATGATCATTGTTCTAAGCCTTTTATATTTTCTTTAACATGAAAAACATGTTAATTTTTTTTTTTTTTTTAATTTCTAGGAGAGAGAGAGAGAGAGACAGCGTGAGCAGGGGAGGGTCAGAGAGAGAGGGAGTCACAGACTGAAACAGGCTCCAGGCTCTGAGCTGGCAGTCAGCAGAGCGCCCGACGCGGGGCTCGAACCCACAAACCGCAAGATCATGACCTAAGTGAAAGTCGGACGCTCAACCGACTAAGCCACCCAGGTGCCCCAAAAAAACATGCTAATTTTTAATAAAAACATGATGAAATTTAACATCAAGTTCTACATACAAATAAATGCCAGGAAGAAACTTAAAAAACCAGAAGAAGTATATCAAATGTTAATAGTATTTCTAGGTTACAAATGACTTCAGTTTTTTTGTATACTTTTTTCACATTAAAAACCATGCAGTGCACATAAATTTTGTCAACACAAAAAAATAAAATTCTAATGGCCTACTACATATTCATTCTAGGGACACATTTAATATACATATAATACCTAAGATATATACACTGTTAAGAAATGCTAGTTAGTTTGGGGCACCTGGGTGGCTCAGTTGGTTAAGTGTCCGGCTTCGGCTCAGGTCATGATCTCACAGTTCGTGGGTTCAAGCCCCGCGTCAGGCTCTGTGCTGACAGCTAGCTCAGAGCCTGAAGCCTGCTTCAGATTCTGTATCTCACCCTCTCTCTGAACGTCCCCTGCTCACGTTGTATCTCTCTCTCTCTACCTCCCTCTCTCTCTCTGAAACATTAAAAAGATTTTTTAAAAAATGCTAGTTAAATGTAGTTAAGCAGCTCACTAGTGTTCAATAATTAACTTTTAGACTTTATATAAAATGGTATTTTATTCCAGTGCAAATAGCTGTTAAAAGAACTCAAGTAAAAATGAGTTGCTGTACAGTACTATCCCAAATAGATGATTTTTCAAACAGTCTTTTCAATTTTTTGCTTCCTCTGTGAGTTAAGATTCTAGTGGACTCATGCTTTGATGTGATGTGATATGATTTATAAATACATTATTTAGATTTCATACTATTTGGATAAGCATTTAACACAAGATTCACAGGCCTTTAGGAACATCCAGATTTTTTTAAATGTTAGGTTAGGATCATTTCCATCACACAGATACTTTTGCAAAATATACTAACTTCAGAGTATTGTCCTTGGTCCATTTAACTGTTTAGAGATAACTACAATTAGACATGGAAAGATGTTTCAGATATAGTTAGTGAATAAAGAACATAACACAGTGGGTAAGAGTGGAGACTAACACCAGCCTGTCTGTTCCCAATCCTCGTTCTGCCTGTCACTTTAGACCAGTTATCTAACCTCTGTGTGCTTCAGTTTCCTCATGTACAAAATGAGAATAATAATATTAACTCTTAGGTTAGTAAAAGGAATGAAAGAGTACATACAAGTAAAAAGTTTAGATCAAAGCCTAGCATATAAATGCTCACTGGAAATTAATTATGCTAACATGATCTCAATTTTGGAAACTTCAAAGTACATATAATTTTTTAACTTACTAGTATTTACATTACCAATAATAGATTTACAATTATAGACATGTTTCTCTATAGTAAGAATAACAAAGACTAAAAGAACAAGAAGACGCCTCGTAAGGTGACAGAAAATATAGATTATAAATGATTATGTCATCATCTTAATAAAAGTACCTTATTTGCTCCAAACTGCACTCTGGCTTTGCCTTTGACTAAGGTAGCATTGATTTGCATGATGACGGATTCTATTGAGTAGGCACTGCTCCAGCCCTACAGGAAGAAGAAAACACTTCTCTAAAACATAATGGTACTCTTGATTCCCACTCGGGAAAACTTAACAAAATGGCTCAACAACAGCAAGACAATATTAAGAAGTCTGCATATAAGACAAAAAAGTAGTCAGACCATTTCTAAAATCTCATAAAACAAAAAAACTTATGTTCTAAGTATCAAATATGAGCAAATTATAGCCTTATATACACACTGCTTTTAGAATGCCTATCCTTGCATAGGTTAAACACCAAGTACAATGTCATTTTACTGGTTTGCCTTAAATAACTTTTTCGTTATTAAAAGTAGTTGCTATTGAAAACAACTTTTTTTAAGTAGATGGTATTACCTCAGAGCCGTTCCCCTCAGAATCTAATTTACATTATCAAAACACTCCACTGAGATTGAAAAATCTTAGTACCATAAGAAATTAGTTACCTGGGGGGAGGGGGGAGATGTGCATGGAGGAGGGCACTTGTTGGGATGAGCACTGGGTGTTATATGGAAACCAAGTTGGCAATAAACTCTTTGTAAAAAATTAAAAAAAAAAAAAAAAAAAAGAAATTAGTTACCTGTTTTGTGAGAAGTTCCATACATAGTGCTCCACCACCCAACACATACCTTAAAAAGAGAAAAGGATCATACTTAATCTGCTAGACCTCAGTGTTCCTTCTTAATTTTTAGTTATTTTATTTTATTCTTTTACTTTGAGAGAGAACAAGAGAGAACTAGCAGGGGAGTAGCAGAGAAAGAGGGAGACAGATAGAATCTTAAGACAGAATCCCACACTGAAACACTGTCAGTATAGAGCCTGATGTGGGGCTTGAACCCAGGAACCGTGAGATCATGACCTGAGCCAAAAAAAACAAGAGTCAGACACTTAACCAATTGAGCCACTCAGATATGCCCCTTTGTAACTCTTAAAGTTCTGCCACTAAGGAAGTATGCATACAATCAAAGGTTAGAAGATAATATGCAAAAATGAGAACAGTGGTTAGGGTTCTAGGACCTTCGTTAAAAAATTAGTTTAAAAAATTCTAATGTTATCACTTTATTACAGTCTTTTTTTTTTTGTTTTTATTTCTGAATGAGAGAGACAGCATGAGCAAGGGAGGGTCAGAGATAGAGGGAGATACAGAATCCGAAAACAGGCTCCAGGCTCTGAGGTGGCTGTCAGCACAAAGCCTGATGTGGGGCTCAAACCCATGAACCGTGAGATCATGACCTAAGCCGAAGTTGGACACTTAACCAACTGAGCCACCCAGGCGCCCCCAGTCTTTTTTTTTTTTTTAATAATGGTTCTTGGAATGCTTAAACACACTAAGGATGTTCAGAAAGTAGGAACTTACCCTAAATATTTCAGAGAATGGAAATGCTATATTCATGTGAAAACTTCTCTGCCATCATGTTAGCCAATGGCACCAACTTTCCCCTATCTATAATAATGAATACCCACATTTTATGGTTTAAATTGTTTTTATCCATTCTTTTGTGAGGATCAAATGGTTCTGACCACAGATTTCTGGGACTCCTTAATTTCTCTTGCTAATCCTGAGAACTGTTCTCTGAACCAGACAACTTCTGAGAATTTCCCAGATCTCTTTTAGGAAATCATTATTTAAGATCAAGATCTTTCTCAAACAAAATAACTTCATTTCTACTTTATTGTTATTTTAAACTTCAAGATACATGAAATATTGTGTCTAAAAATAAAACCTAGGGAATGATGATTAAAGAATGACTGATAAATCTTGAAAACGCGTAACCCAAGACCACAGGTGGGATTAGACACAAGTGAACACAGAGTCCATTACAAACTTTTTGTCCTCTGGGACTTTGCACATGTCTTTCCTTGCGTGAGATTCCTTTTGCTCCCTATTCTCCCAAATGCCATATTTTCCCCAGATAAAACTCATCAGGACCATTCTAGCCTGCAGATTTTGTATTCAGGCTAATGAAGTACATCTTTGTATTGACTTAACCAAATTATAGAAAAGTAAAGAATTGAAAGACTTCTACTATAGACCATTATAATTGTTACAGTGAAATTATTCAATAATGGAAACTATTCAATAATTCACACGTCCTGGGGCGCCTGGGTGGCTTAGTTGGTTAAGCGTCTGACTTTCGCTTAGGTCATGATCTCGCGGTTCGTGGGTTCAGGCCCCGCGTCGGGCTCTGTGCTGACTGCCAGCTCAGAGCCTGGAGCCTGTTTCAGTCTGTGACTCCCTCTCTCTCTGACCCTCCCCTGCTCACGCTGTGTGTCTCTCTCTCTCTCTCCTAGAAATAAAAAAACAAAAAAACATTAAAAAAAAAATAATAATAATTCACATGTCCTGGAGAATTTAAGCAAGTGTCTGTTAACCTGACTGCACCAGACCCTGGAAACTTCCAAAGTTTATAGGAGGAAAAGAAAAACATTTCAAAACACTAGATTTGGGTGGAGAGTCATAGGATTTTAAACTTCTTTGAATATTCTCCAATATTCCTAAAAGAAAGAAATCTATTTCCAATCATTTGACTGTCCCACTGGGCTTAAAGAGTGTCTTATGTATAGAGTGGCTTTATTTTATTTTATTTTTTAATGTTGCAGGGGAGGGTCAGAGAGAGGGAGGTACCCCTCGGTTAAGCATCCAACTCTTGATTTCAGCTCAAGTCATGATCTCATGGTTCGTGTATGATCTGACAGCATGGAGCCTGCTTGGGATTCTCGCCCCACTCCTCTGCCCCTCCTCTGCTCATGCTGTCTCTCGCTCTCAAAATAGGTAAGATAGATAGATAGATAGATAGATAGATAGATAGATAGATAGATAGATAGATAAATTTTAAAAAGAGAGAAAGACATTTCAGTAAGGATGTCGAGAAGACAGGTGAATACTGGGAGCAGAAAAGATATATAAAAATTCAAGATACAAAACCTGGGAGTCACTGACACAGGAGATATTTTGAAAGCCATAGGAGACTTTTCAGCAAATACTAGCATAATTGGACCATTAGGCAAGATTCTAGGACCCAAATCTCATACCTTATACAAAAATTAACTCAAAATGATTCATAAACTTATCTGTAAAATGTAAAACTATAAAACTCTGATAAAACACAAAACAGGAGAAAATCTTCAAGATCCAGGACAAGGCAACAGTTCTTAAAATTGATGCTAAAAGTATAATCCACAGAAGGAAAAACACATATAAATTGAAACTCATCAAAACTAAAAACTTTCTGCAAGACATAAAATCACTATAAAAAATCTGTTGCGTTTCTATATGTTAGTAATGAAATAGAAGAAAGAGAATTAAGAAAACAATCCCATTTACAGTTGCATCAAAAGGAATACCTAGGAATAAATTTAACATAGGAGGTGAAAGACCAGTACTCTAAAAACTCTAAGACACCGATGAAAGAAATAGAAGGTGACACAAATAAATGGTAAAATATACTGTGCTCATGAACTGGAAGAATACTGTTTTGGATAATATAGGCATTTAAACAATCTACAGACTCAGTGCAATCCCTATCAAAATACCAACAATGCTTTTCAGAAAACTAGAACAAAAAATCTTAAGATTTGTATGGAACCACAAAAGACTGAATAGCCAAAGCAATCTTGAGAAAACAACAAACCTGGAGGTATCACAAGTTCAGATTTCAAACTATATTACAAAGCTACAGTAATCAAAAACAGTATGGTACTGGCGTGCAAAGAGACATATATCACTGGAACAGACAGAGCCCATAAATAAACTCACATTTACATGGTCAATTAATCTAGGACAAAAAAAAGACAAAAATATACAATGGGAAAGAAAGATCTTTTCTTCAAGAGTGTTGGGAGAACTAGACAGCTACATGCAAAAGAATGAAACTGGACCATTCTTTTGCATCATACACAAAAATAAACTCAAAATGGATTAAAGACTTAATTGTAAGATCTGAAACCATAAAACTCCTACAAGAAAACATAGGCAGTAAACCCCTAGAAATCGGTCTTAGCAATATTTTTCTGGATATGTCTCTCCAGGCAAAGGAAACAAAAGCAAAAATGAACAACTGGGACTACATCAAACTAAAAAGCTTTTGCACATTAAAAGAAACCATCAATAAAACCAAACCAAAACAAAAAACAAGGCAACCTCTTCTATGGGAAAAAGCTATTCACAGATGATATATCCAATAACGGGTTAACATTCAAAATATGTAAGGAACTCCTACAACTCAACACCAGTAGAGAACCTGAGTAGACATTTTTCCAAAGAAAACCTACAGATGGCCAACCAACACATGAAAAGGGGCCCATCACTAATCATCAGGAAAATGCAAATCTAAACCAGAATGATAATACCCACCCCACTCACACCAGTTAGAATAACCAGTATCAAAAAGACAAGACACAATAAGTGCTACACAGGATGTAGAGAAAGAGAACCTTCATGCACTGTTACTGGGAATGGAAATTGGTGTAGCCACTATGGAAGATAGTATGGAATGTCCTCAAAAAAACTAAAAGGAGGGATGCCTGGGTTGTTCAGTCAATTGGGCATCCAACTTCAGCTCAGGTCATGATCTCACGGTTTGTGAGTTCGAGCCTCGTGTTGGGCTCTGTGCTGACAGTTTAGTACCTGGAGCCTCCTTCAGATCCTGTGTCTCCTCCTCTCTCTGTCCCTCCCATGTTCATGCTCTCTGTGTCTCTCAATAATAAATAAAAATGTTAAAAAAAAGGAAAAAAATACATACAATCTAGTAATTCCACTTCTAGGTATTTACCCAAAGAAAATGAAAACATTAATTTGAAAAGGTATGTTTACTGCAATATTATTTACAATAGCCAAAATATGGACACAATCCAAGTGTCTATTGATAGATGCATGGATAAAGAAGTGGTGTGTGCATGCATACACACACACACACACACACACACACACACACGGAGGAATATTACACAGCCTTAAAAAGGAATGAGATCTTGCCATTTGTGACAGCATGGATAGATCTAGGGTATAATGCTAAGTGAAATGAAAGAAGTCAGACAGAGAANGGGGTGGGGGAAGGTGAGAAAGGGGAGTGGGGAAGAATAGATAAAGAGGATTAAGAGGTACAAACTTCCAGTTATAAAATAAATCATGGCAATAAAAAGGTCAGCATATAGTTAATAATATTGTAATAAGTTTGTAAGGTGACAAATGGTAACTATACTTATCACAGTACACATTTTATAATACTTAAATTGGCAAATCAGGAGGTTGTACACCCCAAACTAATGATAATATATATCAACTATACTTCAATTTAAATAAACTAAAAACTTTTGCTCCACAAAAATTCTGTTAAGAGGATAAAATGAAGGTACATACTGAAAGAAATTGAAAACTATATATCCAACAAAGGACTACTATATGTAGTTCATATTAAAAATTTTTTCAAAATTCAACAAGTAAAAAAATATCCAATTAGAGAATTGGCAAGCAAACATGGATAGATATTTCAGGGAAGAGTATATGAAGTTGCCAAATAAGCACATGAAAGATATTCAATACTAGAAAATATGCATTAAAGAAACACAAATTTTGGGGCGCCTGGGCGGCTCAGTTGGTTAAGCGTCCGACTTCAGCTCAGGTCATGATCTCGCGGTTCGTGGGTTCGAGCCCCGCATCGGGCTCTGTGTTGACGGCTAGCTCAGAGCCTGGAGCCTGTTTCAGATTCTGTACCTCCTTCTCTCTCTAAAAACCTCCCCTGTTCATGCGGTCTCTCTCTCAGAAAAAAATAAAAAATTAAAAAAAAAAAAAAAAGATCACAAATTTTTTTAAATCTTTATTTTTGAGAGAGACAGAGAGTATGAGGAGAGAGGCAGAGAGAGGGAGACACAGAATCTGAAGCAGGCTCCAGGCTCTGAGCTGCCACCACAGAGCCCGACATGGGGCTCGAACCCACAAACCGTGAGATCATGACCTAAGCCGAAGTCGGACGTTCAACCGACTGAGCCACCCAGGCTTCCCAAGGAAACACACATTAAAACCACACTGAGGTATCACTACAAGATAGCTAAAATAAAAGCAAGCGGACACCAAATGCTGGCAAGGATGTGGAGAAACTAGATCACTCACATATTCCTGGTAAGGATATATAAAATGGTAAAGTCACTACAGTAAAGTTTGGCAATTTTTTT
This sequence comes from Crocuta crocuta, assembly GCF_008692635.1. Lineage (NCBI taxonomy): Eukaryota > Metazoa > Chordata > Mammalia > Carnivora > Hyaenidae > Crocuta > Crocuta crocuta. The sequence continues at coordinate 84,129 of NW_027532609.1, read as the reverse complement.
AAAAATTCAATATGCTGCAATAACTGTATGACCCAGCCATTCTACTCCTGGACATGTATCCCAGAGAAAGCAAAACATATTCATATAAAAACATGTACCCAAGAACTCACAGAAGCTTTATTTGCATTGGCCCAACACTAGAATCAACTTAGATATCCTTCAAGAAGTAGTTGGTTAAACAAAATGTGGTACATGTTACACCATGGAGTACTTCCTAGCAATAAAAACAAACACACCAGTCATACATGTAGCTGAACCTCCAGGGAATCAGGACAAATAAAAAAACTAATTGCTAGAAATTACAAACCCAAAATGTATGATTCCATTTATGTAACTTTGTTTTCTGAAATGACAAAATATGAAAAATGCAGGACAGATTAGTGGTTGCCAAAATTCGGAAAAGTGGGTAATAAGAGGGAGAGGGATGTGGTTTAAACAAAAAAACAAGAAAAAGGATTCTTGTGTATTTGGAACTTCAGTATCCATTTGTGGTGGATACACAAATGTACACAGGTGATCAAACTGTGTAGAACCTAATACATACATACATACACACAAATGAGTTCTAAGAAAAACGGGGGAAATCTGAGTAAGTTCCATGGATTGTATCATGGTCTTTTTGTGATATTTCCCTATAGTTTTGTGAAACATTACCCTGGCAAAGCGTACAGGAATCTTTATCATTCTTAGAGCTGCATGTGACTATACAATTATCTCATAAATTCCACCCCCCACCCCCCAAAAAAGCCACAGGAATAGAAGCAAAAGAGAAAAAACCCAGTACCAAATTCTGAAGAACTCTAACATGTAGAAGGCAGGTGAACAAGGAATTGCTAGCTAAAAAGACTGAGAGGAGGCAGTCAGAAGCCAAGAGAAAAAGGTTTTCAATGTTGCTGAGAAATCAGATAACCAAATAAGATAAAGCCTGAAAAGGGACCCCTGGATTTATCAACATGGAAGATCCTGTTGGCAACAGTAGTTTGGGAGGAATATTAAAAGCCAATGCCAGACTACAGTGTCTGAAGAGTGAGAAGGAAGTGAAGAGTGTGAGTATATACATATTGTTCTGGGAGTGTAAGTGGTACAGCCACTTTGGACAACAGTCTGGCATGTCATCAAGAAGTTTAACAGTTACTAGAGGACCTAGTAATTCTACACAGGTATGTATGAAAGAAATGAAAATATATATGCAGACATTTATGTGAATGTTCATAGCAGCGTTCTTCATGATAGTCAAGGTAGAAACAACAAATGTCTGGGGCTCCTGGGTAGTTCAGTCAGTTGAGTGCCCGACTTTTGATTATGGCTTGGTCATGGTCTCACAGTTCATGGGTTTGAACTCCACGTCGGGTTCTACACTGGTGGTGCAGGGCCTGCTTGGAATTCTCTCTTCCTCCCCCCACCCCTTTCTCTCTATCTCTGTCCTTCCCCTGCTCTTGCTCTCTCTCAAAATAAATAAACTTTAAAAAGAAAAAAAAAAGAAACAACAAATGTCCACGGATAAATAAAATGTGGAAATAGCCATATAATGGAATATTATTTCTCCGTAAAATGGAATTAACTATCAAAATACACTACAGTATAGATGAACTTTAAAAACATTTTGCTAAAGTGAAAGAAGCCAGCCACAGAAGACTGCATTCTGTATGATTCCATTTACATGAAATGTGCAAAACAGGGAAATCTTTAGAGATGGAAAGGAAATGTGTGGTTGCCAGTAGGTGGGGAGTTGGTGGGTGGGTGGGGGATAAGGAATGGTTGCTAACAGGTACAGAATTTCTTTGGGGGAATGATGAAAATGTTCTGAAATTAGAGAGTGGTAATAGTTACGCAACTTCTATGACTTTACTAAAAACCACTGAATTGTGCATTTTAAAAGGTGAGTTTCATCATACGTGAACTGTATCAGTAAAGCTGTTATTTAACAAAATGTTTGGCTATTGTAAGAAACAGAGGAATAGGGTAATAGCTAGAAGATGATGGAGGATATAAAATATATGGAACTGATCAATAATCTGATCAGACTCCTATAGTACTTCAACTTTAGCCTGATTGTGAGATTGCAAAGCTCTGCGTTTTATTAGTCTCTCACATTTTGTAGTTCTTCCCAAGTCAGCCAGTAAATCCTCTCCATCACTCAACTGTTGACTATGAAGACCAAGTCACTGTGATTTTGCTTCAAATCAGCATTCACCTTCCATTCATCTTTCCATTCCTACGGTACCATTTTATGTTGTCCTCACTTCACTCTAAGGGCCATCAGCTCTTAACTAGCCTTGCATTCTTCTAGGCTTTGGGAACACAATCTGTCTTCTTCCACTGTTCCTATATTTCTAAAACATTATCTTTCATATATTTCCCTGTTCCTGAACCAGCTACTGAGAGATAAATTCGGTATCCATGGGTAAGAGTTTCCTTACCGGGGGGGAAGAAAATGAAAACAAGCAACAAACAAAAACAAACAAAAAACCCTGTAACCACTCCATAATCCTAAATAACAACAAGTTATTTTGTCAGCACAATTTCATACAACTCTTCTGTATGAATTCTACTTATCTTGTTTTGTAGCTCAAACCTGTCTGGTATGCTATAAATATATCATGCTCTTTCTTAGATATGTGATTGTGTTTATTTTTTACCTATGTAGATAATTTTCCTTCAACCTCTACTGGTAGACCAAACTCAATATGAATATCAACTCACTCATATGTCAATGCCCACCTGAGATACCACCTACTTGACAAGTCTTCCCAGATCACTACTGTTGGAGGCAACTCCCTTTTCCTTTAACCTCAGAGAACTCAAGTCCACACTTCGCATTTGCCAATCATTGAAGTACTTTAATATTTTTAAATATTAATAATATTTATAATATCCTTTTATATTGCTTGCTTTTGTATAACGGAAAAAACATTTTACTAGATTTGTATGTATAAATAACAAGCTGACTTATTATTCATTTATTCTTTTGTATAATGGGAGAATAATATCATTATAGCAAAAAGCAATGAAGAGAAACTATAACAGATTTTTAAATAGAAAATGGTATTTTTCAACTTCATGTGTTTGCCTCCACAAGTAGGTGGTAAACTACTTAAAATCATAAATTCTTAAAACTCTTTAGGATTTCTCACAACAAACTAAAAAATCTGCTGGTCAAGGTTAGAGCAGATTTCAAAATGATCTGATAAGAATATTTTATACATTTATCCTGAATTTACAAAATTTTTTCAAATCTTTTCCTTAATCATTTATAGTCATCCATATTTCTTAATCTAAATCAAACTATTACTGTATCAACAATAGCAATGATCAGAGTAAGGACTGGATATTTTTAATTCTTATCAGCATAATTGCATTACCTCACAAGTCTGAATTAGTCAACTGAACATTTCATAATTCCCAAATTAGTATATATATTTTTAAGTTTATTTATTTATTTTGAGAAAGAGAAAGAGTATGGAAGAGAGGCAGAGAGAGAATCCCAAGTAGGCCCCACACTGTCAGTGTGGAGCCCAATGTGGAGCTCACACTCAACTGTGAGATCATGACCTGAGCTGAAGTCAAGAGTCGGACGCTTAACCGACCAAGCCACCCAGGTGCCCTCAAATTAGTATTAATTGCTCCTAACTTAACAACCTATAGAACATTTCATAACCAACCCTGGTACCACTTCTCATCTTTTCCCATCCTTTATATGACTTCTAATCACAAAAAAAAGTAATATAAGCTTCAATAAAAATGAATGACAATTATATTCTACCAAACTGAAACCACCACCTTTAGAAGGAATTAGATGGCTAGCTCCATAGGTCCATGAGATTTTCTGTGATTATTTCTGGGAATATAGGCTTGTGGGAATCATTCTCTAATCTTAACTTTCTCTAAATCCTCAATCACAATTTATATTTGAAAAACACTTGCCTTCTTATTGTGTAACTTTTGTATACAAAAAGGGAATATTAAAAACTCTTACTTATAAATAGCACATTGGTTTATAACCAATGGTTTTCAAATGATGGTTTCCAGCCTAGCAACAACAGCTTCACCTGAAACCATCTTAGAAATACAGAAATGCAAATTCTCAGCTTTTCCCCACCCCTAGACCTAGTGAATCAGAAACCTTGGAATATAGCCTAGCATTCTGGACCTCCTATCACTTAACTATCCCCTCCAAATAATTCTGATGCACACTTTCCAAAGAAAATAATTACTTAAACTTACCCTCCTGAGAGAACGGGTAACACCACTCGAACAAATGGAGGATCAAATGGAAAATTATCCTAAAAAGCAAATAATCAAGTTTAATTACTTTTAAGAAAATCCTTAATATTCTATTTATTTTGAAGATTTTTATATAAAGAATGTGTACATTTATTATCTGACGAGGGTCATAAAAGTAAAAGTAGTACCAAAAGTAAAATGAAGTAAAAACCAAAGAAAATAAAAATGAAGAGCAGGCCCAAACAGAACAGTGTTCTGGTAAAGTTATGAAAATTATGAAGGGGTTCCACTTCCAAAAGAACTATATAAAGGAACCATTCCAATAGTGATAGATTAGGTAACTTAGATCAATCCTCTAGCTGAGAACTAGAGGAGGTAGACAAAATGTAACTATTACAGAGCTAAGATCAAGAAGGGAGCCTCTGAGTGGGACCCTTCCTCCCCCTGCCTTGAGTTTTCTTTCAATTACACAAAAGGAAGATGAGAGGTCAAAAAGCTCAGCAGAACTTAAGACTCACAGGGCTAGGGATAAAAATTGGAGCTGGGGTCCAAGGAGAGGCCTGGACAAGTCCCCCACACTTTAGGTCCCAGCTGGGACCCTGAAGGACAAATGACACATTGCCCCAACTGACAAGGAATGAAGTCCAGCTTTGTGTCACCTCAATCCCTGAATAGATTCTGTGATCTTGGGTTGCTAGTGTCCAAGCCCAACAGGAGCAAATGTGAACCCTATTCGGAGAAGAATATCATTCAAGGCTTCAAATTAGCAAATTTTTCATAATAATGTTTGTCACACAAGACTTAAAAACAAACATGTCCAGAAAATGAGAAGCAAATGACACAAAACCCACAAGAGATCAAGATAATAGAATAAAAGACATAGATTTTAAAATAAACCTGTTGAATACATGCAAGGAAAGAAAACACAAGATTGAAAACCCTGACAAAGAACTAAAATTATAAAATGAACCTTACAGAAATTCTGAAACATAGAAATACAATAACTGAAATCAATAATGTAACAGATGAATTTGACCACAATAGAGACTTTAGTGAAAAAGAAATTCAGTATACAGGAAAATAGGCCAGAAAACATCCAGAATGAAGCCAAGAGAGAAAATATGTTCAAAATAACAAGACACGGGAACGTATTAAAAGGCTTATTATATATGTGGAGTCCTAGAAGGAGACAAAAGAATGGGACAGAAGCAGTTATTTGGAGAGAATGTCTGAGAATTTTCCAAAATAGATTAAACACTTCGTAAGATTGAAGCACTGCATCTATTTCAAGAAAAACAATGGAAACCCCAATGAGGGCATGGTAAATCTTTGAGTTGCTGAAAGGAATTTCCAACTGAAAAATCTATACCCAGTACAAATACTTCCAAAAATGAAATCACACTAAAGTTATTTTCCCGTTAGCAGACACAAGCTGAAGGAAATATTAAAGGATATTCTTTAGGCAGGAGAAACATGATCCTAGATGGAAATGTGGACACTGAAGACCATGAAAAGAATAAATATGCACATAGATGTAAATGAATATTGACTATATAACAATAAAGTGTAGTTTTTAGCTAAGTACAGAAAATGCATGAGTGCACATGTTTGGCAGGGAATCCATGTTCTAAGTCTTTGCATTGATAAGGAAAAAGTAAAATATAAATTAACAAACTTATATTAGACTTAGACAAAAAGATACACTGTAATTGTAAGGGAGTAAAGAAGAGTAAGGGAACACATACCCAGGAAGCTGAAAGAGAAGAGAAACTGGAGTAATTAAAAAAAAAAACTAAAAAGAATGAGAAAAAGAAACATAGAATAACAATGACAAACAGAAAGCACTTATGACACAGGAGATATGAACCCTAATAGCAGTAATAAATTATATGCAAATAGACTTAGTGCTCTAATTAAATGACAAAAATCATCAGGCTTGATAAAAATATATGAAGAGAAGATAAGAGAAAAGAAACCTCAGCTAATCCTCAGGCTACCAAGCACAATTCTTTTTTTCAAATTCTCAGTCCTGGTAACACCCTTCCAGAAGAACAAGAGCTTTCTCTCTCTCTCTTTTTTTTTTTTTTTTTACAAATAGTTTATTGTCAAATTGGGTTCCATATAACACCCAGTGCTCATCCCCACAAGTGCCCTCCTCCCTGACCATCTCCCCCTCCCCCCCCCAACTCCCATCCATTCTCAGTTTGTTCTCAGCATTCAAGTCTCTCATNTGTGGGTTGTTGCCTTTGCTGTGCAGAAGCTTTTAATCTTGATGAGGTCCCAATCGTTTATTTTTAAGAGCTTTTTCTCTTAATGAACTTATGCAACAACGGTAGCTGAAGTGGCCAAGAGCATTAGAAGTCAATCTCTGTGTGACCAGAGAGCCAAGAAGGCTGCCCCTCATTTTCCTACAGCAGTGGGGTAGGGAAAAAGCATACTGCCTCTAATAAAGATATGATGGGATGTCTAAGAGAAATTATCTCCAATTTTATGGTCAAATAAAACAACTAATTGACTCTTAAACCAATTTGAGGGTAAAGGAGCTAAACTAAACAAACATTTGTCTTGTTCAGTTATTTCCAAGGAACACAAAAATACAGTTTTACTATTAGAATAAGCAGCATAAGTCCAGTAATTTACTTTAACTCCCTACTTCCACCCATCCTCAAGTAAGTCTCTAAGGAACATTTTAACTATGAAAACTGAATACTAATTAATAGGAGAGGAAGACAAATAGCACATTTCTGGTGGCTTTCTTAGCTTTCTACTGCAAGGGAGAATCTACCCACACAAGAAACCAACCTAATGATAATTGTTATTATATTCTACTTCCAAATAAGTAGCTCACCATTTGGAGGTTCTATAAGGTTCATTTAATAGATATAATGAAAGGCATGGATGCAAAGCTTGATAAGGAACAACTTCGTTTAGATCTTTATATATGTGATCCTAAATGATAAAGGGATGCCTGGGTGGCTCAGTCAGTTAAACATCTGACTTCGGCTCAGGTCATGATCTCATGGCTTGTGGGTTCAAGCCCCGGGTAGGGCTCTGTGCTGACAGCTTGGAGCCTGGAGCCTGCTTTGGAATCTGTGTCTCCCTCTCTCTCTGCCCCTCCCCCACTTGTGCGCGGTCTCAAAAATAACTAAACATTAAAAAAACCAATAATTAAAAAAATATGTGATCCTAAATGATAAAGCTTTTTAAATTGATTGTGTGGCAGTGAGAAATACTTTCATTTTATTTATTTTTTAATGTTTATTTATTTCTGAAAGATAGACAGACAGAGCACAAGCAGGGGAGGGGAAGAGAGAGGGAGACACAGAATCCGAAGCAGGCTCCAGGCTCCGAGCTAGCTGTCAGCCCAGAGCCCCGATATGGGGCCTGAACCCACGAGTCATGATCATGACCTAAGCTGAAGTCAGACGCTTAACTGACTGAGCCACCCAGGCGCCCCGAAATACTTTAAGTAATTCTTCAGAGTAACTCCTCTGCATCAAAACCTAGGGACTATTCCATAACCTCTATACCATGGAACTCAGTAATCAATATTTTACAGAATAAGAGTTCCTTAAAGGATTATAGCAGAGAGGTTGAGGATGACATAAAAAAGAAATTTGAGTTGTTTTGGTACACTAACTCAGAAACTGAGAATCTCAAGGTTTACAAGGATCTCATGAAGTTTCCAATTCAGTATCTTGGCTTTCCAACATATTATTTTTTTATTTTTTAAGATTTATTTTTGAGAGACAGAGAGAGACAGACAGACAGAGTGCTAGTGGGGGAGGGGCATAGAGAGAGGAAGACACAGAATGTGAGGCAGGCTCCAGGCTCTGAGCTGTAAGCACAGAGCCTGATGCAGGGCCTGAACCCACAAACCATAAGATCATTATCTGAGCTAAAGCAGGATGCTTAACCAACAAAGCCACCCAGGTGCCCCCTTCCAACATATTCTTAATGAGAAGGAACATCCTATACTTTTTATTTATTTATTTATTTATTTATTTATTTAGAGAGTGCAAGTAGGGGGTAGGGATGGGACAGGAGGGGCAGGGCGGGCAGAGAGAAAGAGAGAGAATCCCAAGCAGGCACCATGCTGCCAGCACAGAGCCCAACACAGGGCTCTCCCATGAACTATGAGATCATGACCTGAGATGACAGCAAGAGTCAGACACTCAACTGACAGAGCCACCCAGGTGCCCCAGAAACATTCTATTCTCAAATTCTTGAAAGCCTGTTTCCAGATGGCTCTACATAGTTATCACTTGAAAATCATCTCCTTAGAGTTTGAGTTACTAGTTCTAATGTCTATTAAACAAAACAAAATCAAACTATCAAATTAACAAAGTGTCAATTGAAAAACAAAATCAAACTAAAGCTTCCATACATAGTCCTTTAAATAGTTGAGGACAAGCTCTCATGAGCCCCTATGTCCTCTCCAAATCCACAATTGGCCAGCTAACTTACAACATAAAAATCTCTTTCAAATCCTTGCAGCTATTCTCTATATGAATCCAAATCTATCTAAATAAACCCTTCTTAAAATAGTACCTCAGAATTCAGCTCAGTGATTTAGGTATGGCTTTAAAAACCAGACCACCACTCCCTTAAAAGCACAGCATAAGATTTGCCACGTTGGTGACAAATCTAATTGGTCCCCATTTTCTCTCCTGCCCCTATCCCCAACCTTATGTTATAGCTCAAGTTCCATTTTATTATGCATGGCCTTCAAGTTGTCACCATGGACATCTAAGGCATGGACATAAATACTGTACATGCTCCTTCTCATAAATCTTTCTTTCTGAGTAATACCTGCTATCCTTCAAAGTCTGTGAATCCTGATACTAATAACTTGGCAATTCAGTTGCCAACATCACTTAGTTCAGAGCAATCACATTCTTCCCAGGCCTCTTAAGAAATACTTCAGGCCTTGGGGCGCTTGGGTGGCTCAGCTTAAAGCGTCCAACTTCGGCTCAGGTCATGATCTTGTGTTTGGAGCTCCATATCAGGTTGTGCTGAAGTTCCAAGCCTGGAGCCTGCTTCAGATTCTGTCTCTCTCTCTCTCTCTGCCCCTCCCCACTCATGTTCTTTCTCTCTCTGTCTCTTGAAAATAATTAAACATTTAAAAAAAAAAAAAAGAAAAAGGAACTACTTCAGACCTAACAAAGGCCCTTCTTTCTGGTATCAAGAGCCATAGTCCAGAAAGACAAATCCAACAGAATTTCAGCCATTTACCTTCCAGATTGTCCCATCCCTGAAGGTCTACCTAGAGTAGGAAAGTATCATGAAAACATTAACTGCAGCCACAAATCTTTCAGTTTACTGGTCAAGATTTCATATTCCCTTAAAGATACCTCTCCAGGAGGAAGTGAGAGGGAAAGAACACACAGAGGGCTTTCAAAGGTACTGCTTAAGAAGAGGAAGAAAGAAGAAATAGACAATTTTTTAAAACATAATTGATGCAACTTACATTATTTCAGGTATAAAGTTCTATTTCTTTTTTTTTTTAAATGTCTTTATTTTTGAGAGAATGCGCATTAAGCCAGTGGGGGAGGGGCAGAGAGAAAGGGAGACAGGATCTGAAGTGGGCTCTGTACTGACTGACAGCAGGGAGCAGGATGAGGGTGGGGCAGGGCTCAAACTCATGAACCATGACATCATGACCTGAACCAAAGTCAACACAACCTACTGAGCCACCCAGGTGCCCCTATAAGATTCTATTTCTTAAGCTTGGTGTTGGACATCTGGGCTCATGATTTAATACGATTATTTATGGATTGTTCACGTTAAAACACTCTGTATATATTTTAAAAAAGGGGGGCGCCTGGATGGCTCAGTCAGTTAAACATGCAACTTTGGCTCAGGTCATGATCTCAGAGTTGGGGGGTTGGAGCCCCACTTGGGCTCTGTGCTGAAGACTGGGGCCTGGACCTTGTTTGCTTTGGGTTCTATGTGTGTGTCTCTCTCTGCTCTTCCCACATTCATGATCTCTCTCTCTATCTCTCTCTCTCAAAAATAAACATTTTTAGGGGCGCCTGGGTGGCTTAGTCGGCTAAGTGTCCGACTTTCGCTTAGGTCATGATCTCATGGTTCGTGGGTTCCGGCTCCGCATCAGGCTCTGTGCTGACTGCCAGCTCAGAGCCTGGAGCATGTTTCAGAGTCTGTGACTCCCTCTCTCTCTGACCCTCCCCTGCTCACGCTGTCTCTCTCTCTCCTAGAAATAAATAAAACATTTAAAAAAATAAATAAACATTTTTAAAAATTAGGAAAAAAAAAAAGAAAAGCACTACTTTCCTGGTTTATTTTTTCACCTTATGAATAATTGAAAATGCAGTCATTAGCAACTTCAGTAAATATACCAGATTCACTTTCTAGGAAGACAACGCAATTGACAACTACAAAAGTTTCTATTAACAAAATTGAGGGAATATATCTGAGTTATTTGAAGAAAGTTCAATCATAAATGAAGATACGGGGCGCCTTGGTGGCTCAGTCAGTTGAGCGTCTGACTTCAGCTCAGGTCATGATCCCGCACTTTGTGGGTTCGAGCCCTGCACTGGGCTCTGTGCTGACAGCTCAGAGCCTGGAGCCTGCTTCTGTCTCTCCCTCTCTCTCTGCCCCTTCCCCACTATGTCTCCCAAAAATAAATAAAAGTTTAAAAAATAAATTAAATAAATGAAGATATATCCCCAAAAATGTATATACACAAAAGCTAAGTAAAAAGTTCAAAAAATTACTTTTTGCAAGTATGTTCTGTCATGTCTTTGCTTTCTTTCTTCAAAACCCCTCATATCCATCTACTTTCACCTAGGTCTACTACCATCATTCTTCATTACTCCTTGCCCAGATTAAAATTAAAGCCCCAGTAGTCTCCCAAAAATCTACCCTCTCCTATCTGATGCTGAAGACATTATGTCTTCATAAACTGTTTAAAAATAATAATAATAAAAAGCCTAACAGACCAATCACGCCCCTACCTAAAAACCTCTACTGGTTCTTTAGTGTCTAAAGGTTAAGATCCCAGACTCTTCATCATGGTCTCCAAAGCAGTACAGCCTTCATCACCGATTTCTCCCTCGGAAGACTGCAGGCTCTTGCAGGCATTATATTTTAGATGCCTCCATGTCCTCAAGCCTTCTATAGCCCCTCTACAGTCCCTAATGCACTGAAGTCTACCTAAGTGAAATGGAAAAAATATACATATCTGTAAATTTTTTCCCAATTTAAAAGAACACAGCAAAAAGAGGCTCTATATAATTCAAATTTATCTCCTTAGAAACACATGTCATAGTTTTTTTTTTTTTGAAACAAAAGATTTAAAGCTACATTTATCCATATTCCATATTGAATCATATTTTAGCTAAATTCTATTGCTATTCTTCATTAACCTTTACTCTTATCATTTAAAGAAAGGTATTAAATATAACACATAAATTTAGAAAAGTATGTAATGTATAAAAGTATGCCATTATATATTATAAAATATGCATGCATGTAATCACAACCCTGGTCAAGAAACAGACTACAGCCACTATCCAAGAAGTCACAAGAAGTCCCTTTCCGCTTATAACTCCATCCCTCTCACCTAGATTTACTCCCTGTCTTCAACTGTATGGTAATCACATCTTTGCTTTTCTTGGTAGTAATTACTCAAGTTTGAATCCAAAAATCTGTGTTTTTCAACCTTCTTTTTAATTTCTGCTCCACTAACAAGGCTTTTTAGAAAATTATTTTTCTGAATCTACCCTCCACCACAGACATACTGGGTTAACAGTTTATATAATATCACCCCTTAAAGGACAACAGACCACTGTAATATCTAAGACTTTTTTTTCACTCCAAGGACCAGTTTTCAATCCACTGGTGGGGATATTGCCTCCACTGAGAAGGCATGCCCTAAACAATTTAGTTTTACCTATTTTTGAGCTCACTATAAATGAGATTGTACAAAACTTGTTTGGGGGCCTGGCTTCTTTGGCTCAGCATTGTGTTTAAGATTTACTCATCTTTTTGCACATAGCTCTATTACTTTGTATATGAATACTACCATATTCCCTTCTACTGAAACATACTTGGGTTATTTTCTGTTTCTGTTCTGTTCAGTTTGAGTACCTAAGTACTCATTTCTTGCAGGATATGTATACATAGATGTGTGTATGTGTGTGTGTGTGTGTGCGTGTGCGTGTGCATGAGGGGAATTCCTGAATCACAAGGAGTGAATACCTTCTACTTTACCAAATAATCCCTAATTGTTTTCCCAAAGCAATTATAAAATATACATTTCCATTAGAAGTATATGGAGTCTCCTTAAAATTTTCTTACCTTAAAAGAGAAGTTAAGCAAAATATATTCTATGCCTTCTTTTTCTTTTAGGATCTGAAGATCACTGTGCAAAGGACTATCAGGATCGACCCTAAGAATTATATAACAAACAATTAAAATAAGAAGTCCAAAGATTTTTTCTTACTAACCACAAAAATGAACCAGTTCAAGAGCTAAACAGAGCCCCTAGATAAGTTTCAAACATAAACTTGCTCTATGGTCCCTGGAAAAATAAATCGCAATAGGTTCCAACTCGCTGGGATTAAATGTCCAAAAAGATTACGGTATTCTAAGTCCATTCCCATAAGGGGATTCGAAGTTAGCGGTCATTCTAAAGGAAAGTCATATGTACATAAATTTCCTCAAGAACTAAAAAAAAATTAATCTGCTTCTCTAAAATTGTACTATTATTAGCCAAGGGGTTCAAGGAGAGAAAAATTATCACAGACAAGCGCCAAAAAAGTGAAATTGCTAACAAAATCTAAATTTGTCTACAACTGATTCTACATACTCAGGGCCTACTCAAATTCCTCATTTCAAATATAAACTGGTTATCATAATCAGGTTATTAAATTCACTTTTGTTTCTATAGTTCCCAATTTATCTCACTAACTCCATGAAACACTTTATCCCATAGCAAGTCCTTCTTTTTCTCCTTCCACTTCCTCACTTTACTTATTTAAGCCTAAGAAACAGCTCATCTTAACAACCTGAGAACTATTTCTATAGAAACACAGTCTAAAGTTCTAAGTGAAAACCATATTTTATTTTAAATGATTTTTTTTTTTAGTGTTTTATTTATTTCTAGGAGAGAGAGAGAGAGACAGCGTGAGCAGGGGAGGGTCAGAGAGAGAGGGAGTGACAGACTCTGAAACAGGCTCCAGGCTCTGAGCTGGCAGTCAGCACAGAGCCCGACGTGGGGCTCGAACCCACCAACCGCGAGATCATGACCTGAGCGAAAGTCGGACGCTTAGCCGACTAAGCCACCCAGGCGCCCCGTAAAAACCATATTTTAGAGTATCAAATTAAGGGAGAAAAAAGTCTCCATTGTGTAAGCCTATTTTTACAAAGACTGGATTAGCATATAAGAGTCACTTACTTCTGCAGTTTAACATGCCAGTCATATAAACTGTCATTTATGAGTTCCACTGAATAAATCCCTGTAAAGATATAGACCATATAAGTTACTTGGTCTTTGATCTTATAAGTCCGCTTATTTGATCTTATAAGTACCACTTTGGTATAAATGAACACACTAAGTAACCATCAAAATCTAGAAATTTTGCTATTAAAACATGGAACAACTAAGCTGTACTGTAAATATTTTGCCACTGAGTTGAGTATCTTATACTCTCAATATATAATTAAAGCCCCCAATGAAGAGGATTCTTTAATGAGTTGACAAACTGTTTACCGTTAACTATGAATGGGAGGGGGGAAAACTATGCATAAATCATGCGTACTTTAAAATTCTTCTATACACATGCAATTAGTTCTATAAAAATGAAACCCCTCTATAGTTTTAAAAACTTTCTTCAACTTTCCAGGGCATCTTTCCAACTTAGTCTATAAGAAGTCTACGGTCAATCTTTAAATAACTCTATAGAAATTTAATGGATATGCCATAATTTAACCAATTCCACCCTATATCTGATTATTAAGTTTTAATTTGCGACTACAAACAATGCTATAGCAAACAAGTAATTATTTAACATTTAAAAATAAACCCAGATTCAGATATTTAACTGTACTTGAACAAGTAAACTCATCTATTCCACCTTCCACATCTTGTGATAACTTGATTAAATCTGCATTTAAAATCCCTAAAACAAAGTTCATAACCACTTCCGTGCCTGTCCAGTTATATTATGAGAACTGAAAGTTACTGTTTGAAACTTAACAACATAGGGGCAATAGACCCAAGGATCCTTACCTGCTTTATAACTCTGTGATCTGTATATGTCCCTGAGCTCTTTCATAAGCCTATCTGAAGCTTGCACAGACCCAGATACTGCACCCTGAAACAGAAAAATTGCTGTTTACCAAGATCTATAGAGTCCAATAACTGAAGATTTCAGGTACATAAGCCTGAAAATTTAAAATGAGATTTATAAAAATACATCAGCACCCAACATTTTAAAAACTCAAAGAAGCTAAATAATTATAAAGGATTATAAAGTTTCAACAGGAAAATAAAATTAGGGGACAAGTCTGGCTCAGTTACTGTTTAAAACAAAAAAAAAAAAGTCTAACCAACCGTCTAGATCACTATGGCTCCTGAAGTAGCCTAGAACTTAGTATAAACCTATTTCAAATTCTACTGATTTTTTAAAATATTAATGTTTTTTTTTGAATTTTATTTTTTTAGAGCACTTTTAGAATCACAGCAAAACTGAAAGAAAGGTCCAGAGATTTACCATATAATTGCCCCCACAATGTATAGTCTCCGTTATTATCAATATCCTTTACCAGAAGATACACTGCTTTTTTTTTTTTTTTTAAGCTTATTTATTTGGAGAAAAAGCAGGATCAAGCAACCTCTGCACTGCCAGTGCAGATGCTGACACAGGGCTCTGTCTCACGACCATGAGATTATAACCTGAGCCAAAATCAAGAGCTGGATGCTCAACTGTGAGCCACCCAGGTACCCCCAGAAGGTACATTTCTTAAATTGATGAATCCATTGACACATCATTATCACTGAAATCCATAATTTACCTGAAGTTTCACTTTCAGTTTTGTACACTATACGGGTTTGGAAAATGTGTAATGACACATATCCATCATTTCAGTATCACACAACGTATTTTCATTTCCCTAAAAATCCTCTGTGCTCTGCCTATTTATCCCTCCACCACATCTCTGGCAAGCACGGATCTTTTTATGGTCTCCACATTGTTGCCTTTTCCAGAATATCATACAATTAGAAACATACAATTATGTAGCCTTTTCATCAGATTGGCTTCTATCACTTAGTAATATGGATTTAAAGCTCCTCCGTGTCTTTTCATGGTTTGACAGCTCATTTCTTTTTTTTTTAGCAGGGAATAATATTCCATATTGTCTGGATGTACCACAGTTTATTGATTAACCTACTGAAGGATATCCTAGTTGCTTCCAAGTTTTGGCAATCGTGAATAAAGCTGCTATAAACATCCAGTATGCAGGTTTTTGTCTGGACAGAAGTCTTCAATTCATTTGGGTAATACCAAAGACTTCAACTGCTGGAATATATGGTAAAAGTTATGTTCAGTGTTGTAAGAATCTGCCAGACTGTCTTCAAAAGTGGCTGTACCATTTAACATTCCCATCAGCAATGAGTGAGAGTTCCTGTTGCTTCACACCCTCATCAGCATTTGGTATTGTCAGTGCTCCTGATTTTGGCCATTCTTTTTTTCATTTTGACTATTCTATAGGCATGTCAGCTCACCAGCAAATTCTGAAAATACTAGAAGGCCCTTCCCATTTTAGACTATCAACTAAAACAGTTTCATTAGTCTGACTATAAGCAAAAATGTTATACTGAAGGTCTACTTTACATTAAGAAACTGAGAAATAACATGTTCACCTGCAGCTAGTTTCAGTTCTCTTCCATGTTGAGATTTCTCTAAAAATGAAACTGCACCAATATGTTATCCTCAGACTAAATCGGAATGCAACAACTTCTCATAAGACAAAAGCATTTAGAATTCCTTAGTTAAAAAAATATACTGATCATGTAAAATTTAAATGTTAATAGCACCACACCTTGGGGAACGGGTGGCAATCAGGTTCACAAAGTTATTACTTCTTACATTCTTTAACTTGTTTAAGCCCTAGTTTCACACCTATAGAATAGGAAGAATATTTTACGAGTGGCTATAAAGGTTAAATGGGAAGGTTTATAAAGTTTAAAGTACTTAGCTTAGTGTCTCTCGTATGAAAACATTCAAAAAATTATAATTGCTTTGATTATAATATACAAACTGAAAGCAATCACAAGATACAGAAAGTATAGTAATCTTAATTTAAATGGCACAAACTTTTTTTTAAAAAAAATAATCAAGATAAGGGTTGGGCTAAATTTCTTTGCTCTCTTAAAAAAAAGACTTGCCAATTAAATTAATAGTGTAAGACTGAAGGAGAGCGAATAATTCATCTGCTTACAATACTTGGCATTTCCCTACATAATTAATTCCCTGTTTTTGAGAACCTATGCCCAAGAAAAAGGTCTTTCTGAGACAGATATCATAGGTTGGGTAAATAGCTCTAATACAAAGAAGTAAGTGTTAAATGGCTAGACTCCTATGTTTCCCTACTTTGGGCGTTTTAATGTATCATTCTCACTTATTCTCCTCAGTAATCATCCAAAAGGTATGTATTATCTACACTTTAGAGTGGAGGAAACTGAAGCCACACAGCTGTGTTTGTTACCAACTCAGTGTTCATTCACTCCATACCCCATGCCACTGCACATAAAAGAGATGTTAGGTCAAAAGAAAAAAATACTTTTGGTTTGGTTAGAGCAGGATAGACCAGATGGCAGTTCTGTGGAGAAGACTTTAAACTGTACTCTATTTGTAGAAAACACTAAATTTAAATACATACATCTCATAGAAGGGTAAGCGGTATAAACAGGCTGGAAAGGGAGTACATATAGTGAACAGCAAGTTAATTCCAGCATGTAAAAAGCAGATGAACATGGTAGAGAGCTATCAACAGATGAGAAACTTCAACCACCACCACCACCACCCACAAAGGCAACAAAACATGGCTGAACCCACAACACAGGCAAGAGGGGATGAGGGTAGCTTAGACTGGTAGCTTAATGAATTGTCCTGGTTTATATTATTACCTATAATTAGTTAATCCCAAAAGTACAGGTTCTGTATATTTGCAAATACGTACATTGAGATGGTCTTGCCTTTGAGTCTTCCTAATTTTCTCTAATATTGCCAAGTTTTCTTTTTCAATTCCTTCATCCTCTGACTTTTTTCCACTAATAGGCTCTTCTTCCTTCATCTCATAGTGATCCAAATCTTCTATGTCCTACAAAGAGAAGAAAAATATTAGCTTATTGAAGCTTATACCAAAAGTTAAATTACTCTTCACTCAACAGAATAAGCGAATGGAAAGGGGAAAAAAAACCCATCACATTCAATTCAGAAGGTTCCATCTTTTCATATCCTACATTTTAAGAGCTAGAATCTGAGTAAAGCATATTTAATACTTTTATAAAGCCATAACTCTTACTAAATAAATCTCCTATTAAAAGAAACTTTTGCAACAGTTTAGCATTAGGTATCAAGAACCTTATTTATACTTTGTTCCAGTAATCGACTTCTAGAAATCTACTGTAAGGAGCTAATTTAAAATGTGAACATTGACTTAGGCATAAAGATGCCCATTTAAACTTTATAGCTGCAAACCCCTCCATAAAACTCAATGTGCAAAAATGCCAGAGCAGGTACCTCAATTCCACAAAATATAAGAAGACCATTGAAACGTCAACATAGCATAATTGTTTCTTCTTTATCAATAATGAAACAAAAGGGCAGTGAGGATGGCAGTGAACCAATCCCTGATTCCTTGGTGGGGGGGAGGGGGATGGCTGGACACTGTGGACACCAGGTTCTGTGCTCAGGCTCCACCTGTTGCTTCTGGCTACTGCTCTGGCCTTGCCCCAGACCTGGGGTGAGCGGGGGGACTAGATACCCTTGGTGACCATAGGGACCGTGCTAGTTAGAGCTGTGCTGTCCAACAGAGCACTCTCTTGTTTCTTGTGGCTGCTGAGCACTTGGAATGTGGCCAGTCTGAACAGAGGTATGCCTTAAGTTTACAGTCCATACCAAATTTGGAGACTTAGTGAGAAAAATAAAGAACTCATTATGTTGTTTTATATCAATTATGTTGAAATGATAATAATTTGAACAGATTAGGTTAAAAAACATACTAAATGGAAAAAGTAATGCAATGAAAAAGCATACAAAACTGAATATATATGGGGCACCTGGGTGGCTCAGTCAGTTAGGTGACCCAACTGTTAATTTTGTCTCAGGTAATGATCTCACACTATGTGGGATCAAGCCCTGTGTCGGGCTTGTAGCATGGAGCCTTCTTGGGGTTCTCTCTCTGTCCCTCTCTTGCTCACGTTCTCTCTCAAAATAAATAAACTTAAAAAATGAAAAACTGAATATAAATCTCAATTATGCTAAGATAAACAGAAAAAACAGATTAGGACATAACTGAAATAATAATGGTTATTTCTAGAGATATTTAGCACTTTTCCTTTTTTTCCAAGTTATCTACAGTAAGCAACTACTGACTTTTATAATTAGGAAAAATTTAGATTAAGAATTTGAATAATATCCCTTGGTTAATCCCTACATCACTACTCTCCTCCCTCCCTTCCCATATCATCTATTCTTAAATCTATGCAGAACTTTTAAAATCCTAACCTTTTTCTATTATTTTCTCTTTAAATCATCAAAATCTTCTAAAGGAGTAGCTGACACTTATTACCTCCACTTTTTTTTTTTAAGTTTATTTATTTGAGAGAGAGGGGGGAAGAGAGAGAGTGCTTAAGTGCCAGGAAGGAGCAGAGAGAGAGAGAGAGAGAGAGAGAGAGAGAGAGAGAGAGAGAGAGAAAATCCCAAGCAGATTCCATCCACAGTCAGCGTGGAGCTCGACTCAGGACTTGGGACTTGGAACCTATGAACAGTGAGATCATGACCTGAGTGGAAATCAAGAGTGTGACACTTAACGGCTACAACACCTAGGCGTCCCACTATCTCCATTATTTTAGGCAAACTAACTCATTTTGATTTGTAGACCGGTTAAAGATCACCTCCATCCAGATTCGATGGTGTTTTTCGTAGACTCATCTTTTCAACCCCTATTATTACATTCCTTTCTTATTCAGACTCTGTCCATCACTCCATGTTTTGTGGAATGCCCTCCCCATGAAAGGTTTGCACTTTTCAGCCCCAATGTTCCATCCATCCCACACTTATTTTCTTCAGAGTTCTCACAAATGTCCTTAAATCTGTATCTCCTCCTCTACCTTCAAAGTCAGCCACATTCCTATCCATAAATCTTCTCCACTTGAGTATTAACGATGAATTCTGTTCTGTATGGATTATCCTTATAGAACAATGTTCTCAGCACACCTTTTTCTGCTTAAGGCCTTTTTCTCAACAGTCACACTAAATATAAATATATTTGTCTCTAACTCAAGACTTCTAGCCATCTGCTTTTCTAGCCAACCTTGCCTTCCTTTCATGACTCCAACACATCAATATTAAATCTCCCCAAACAGATAGCTTCAATGCACCTAAACACACCACACCCAAGACTATTCGGGACTTTTTACCATATTATTTTAGTTCCCTAGATTATCTTCTTTTCACCTATCTTAACCTGACATCTTTGAAGTCCAGGCTCCTATCTTTCTAGATTTCCCTAAATGCTGCTGTCTTTTCTTTATATATCTTGAAGGAAAAAATGAAAAGTACATAAACTCTGAGTAGAATGTCTACTTCATTGTACACTGAACCCATGGAAAAGGCTTAAAGACATGAATTGTTTTTTAACATTTAACTCTATCCCAAAAGTCATACAAATTGGACGTTAAGAATTATTTTGATCCCAGACTCACAAAACAAACCCACAACTACTTCTTTAGTTTTAAGGCATTCTAAGAAGTGTATTTTACGTTTAAGATTTTCCAAATCAAGAAAATAAGGTAATAACCTGAATTAACTCTAAGATCCAAAACAGAAAAGATGTTTTAAAATCAAGACTGTGGAACTCAAATACCTTTTATGTGGTCAACGTAGAACTAGATCTCCACTCTGAAGTCTGCATTTAAACACAAAGCCTCAGAGCCTGAAAACCTCTAAAATTGTATCAGTGACTGGCAATTAAACTGGCCTAAAATCATAGAATTTGCCCTATGAAATTCTTAGATTATTTCTAGTGAGTAGTCCCTGAAATGTTCTCAAATGCTCCTTTTATTTAAATTCAGAATATTTTTTTCTAAAATATTTATTTTGGAGGAGAGTGTAATCAGGAGAGGGGCAGATAGAGGGGGACAGCAGATCTGAAGTGGACTCTGTGCTGACAGGCTGAAAGCAGTAAGCCCAATGTGGGGCCTGAACTCACAAACGGAGATCATGACCTGAGCCAGTCAGACACTTGACTGAGTCACCTAGGCACCCCTAAATACAGAATTTTTAAAACTTAGTAGTTCCTCTTCCTAAAAATAACTAAATATAGGTTAAGTATTGATTACTATTAAATGCAAATATAATTTTAATGCTAAATGTTAATAAGAGATTTTCTAGGAAATCAAATCCAAAGACATCAGATAAGCAATTTGCTTAAAACTGTATCATTAATTAAAGCAAAAGGCAGACTTTAGAAATTGCATTCAATTTCAAATACAATGTGCTTTTTATTATTCCACATTAACCACAGTTTATAAAGGAGACTGCATAATTATTTAAAATGTTCAAAAATGAAGATACAGTATTTATAAAATGTGATTTTTTTAACATAAAACACCTACTTCAGCCATCTCTTCCTCTTCCTCCTCTTCTGAAGTTACTTCTTCTGTTGTCCCATTCTGAAAAGGAAAAAGAATATGCTAGGGCTATACAGAGTAAGCACACACTGAGTACATTAGAAGACTTTAGGGACAAGCTATCATTCATCTGTCACTAAAATTCCACTAAAAGAACTCATTTGTTGAACATTTACTTTTGAATCCAGGTTTGACGTGACAAATAATATTTATCAGTTTTTTAAAAAGAAACAAGTTTGAATAATTCAACTATAGATGTCTTGGGAATAAACAAAAGCAATCAATCAATTATAAAGCAAAACTTCAGAAAATTTTAAAATGTTCTCAAGAAAAGATTTTACTCATAAGGCTATGTACATAAGGTCAAAGCCACTGACTTCTTCCACTTAAAATAAATATTCCAAACCTTGATTTCCTTAAAATAGCTACCTTTTTAACTTTGAAAAGCCTGAATCTTTCCATAAATTCCATTGTCTTACATTTTTTTATCATACATTTTTAAATGTTTATTTTTGAGAGGAAGAGAGGCAGAGCACAAGCAGGAGAGGGTCAGAGAGAGAAAGAGACCCAGAATCTGAATCAGGCTCGCACAGAGCCCAACGCGGGGCTCAAACCCACGATGGATCCATGAGATCGTGACCTGAGCCAAAGTCAGACGCTTAACCGACGGAGACACCCAGGTGCCCCACCACTGCCTTACATTTTAAAAGGTCTAATGTGTTATAAAGGAGTAGACATTTCACAAAACTAAAAATTATAAAATGATCACCATTTCACTATAGAGCCACTTTTCTTTTTTGCAGTATGTCATTTTACCACAGAATACTTCTCTGCAAGACACAATTGTCAACTCATTCACAAGGAACCTGACGGGGTTTAAGAAGGACCTTCATAACTAGTTTTAGCAGAGCTCAAAAAGACAACTTTTCTAAACCAGAGCAAAGTTCTCTACAACACAGTGGATAAAGTTAGGAGGATTTTTCTGTCTTTCCAGAAATACTTGCTGTATTTGTTCCAAGTACAGCTGGTAAGGATCACTTTATTATATAGGAGGCCTAACTTGATGGCCTCTTACTGTGGGTGTCAGAGCCAGAGAGAAAGGCACATTTAAAAAAAATATAACTCAACACAGTAGCAAAATCTAATAAACCCCTCTCTTCCTTTTACTCAGAGGAGTTGGAAAGTCGGCCTGCCAGAACCTCCCCATTCACATGTCATAGGTGTACAAATCAGGAGAGTGGAGGCCACAGCAGAGAAGACTGACAATTGTGGAGGACAGTCATATTAACCACTGACAATGATTAATGGTATGCCTCATCTATGCAGATAGCCAAGTACCACCAGATATTTAAAGAAAACCAGCAATNAAAAGGTGACCAGAAGCATTATTAAAGAAGAAGATAAAACAATTAAAAAATCTAATTGGAATCTTTAGCAATACTTACGATATTGCATCCACAAAATATAAAAAATTTTCTGTGCAAAGGAAAAGGCAATTCTAGGAAATCAAAAAGAATCAATCAGAAAAAAAAGATACAAAAACACCTGGTAGAAGGGCCAGAGAACACAATAGATTTGAGGACCAAAACATTTATAATTAAGACGATGACCAAATTGTAACATTGCCTTAGACTGTAGAGAAAAAGGAGATAGGGGATGGGAGAGGAAGGGGTTCAGAAAAAGAAGAGTTAAGGGATATAGGAGATAAGAATATAGAGAACTAATATTCATCCACTGTTCATCCATAAAACTGAGGGAAAGAAATAAGAGACAAAGGCTGACAAGCTAAAGAAAGATTTCAGATATTAAATGGCTGTGAACGCCCCAAAGGAATATTGAAAAGTAAAACTCTGTACTTTACAGTTAAAGAAAAAAAAACCATGCCAACGTTCAAAAAGAAAAATTATAGAAAAAGAATCGGGCATCAGGCTTTTCACCTGCAGCAATAAATCTTGGAAGATAAAAGTGTAAAGAACCTAGAAGAGACTCAATTATGAACTCAGAATTCTGTATGTAGTTCCAACAGGACAGGCGCAATTTCTGTGTTTCTTCTCCCCTGGATTATCAGCACCTATACAGAGTACTTTACACAGAGTCAGGTGTTGAATAAATAATAAAACAGACACTGAGTACTCAAGGAACACTCTCCATATACATCCCCAGAAATCCTTTCTAGAAATAATAGAGGACATGATTCAGGGATATATTTTTGGAGGTGGAAAGCAACCATGGAATACAAGAAATGGCAATAAGCAAAGACATAATAACACCAATGGTTAAGTTGAAGCAATTGTACAGGCCATATTCTCTGACCAGAGAAAAACTAAAAATAGCCCCAAAGCCACCTAAGAATGTTAAATTTTTTTTCTAAAGAACTCTTAAGTTTAAGAAGAAATTGATCCTCACATCCCAGTAATCCAACTTCTAAGTATGTGACCAGAAAAATGCTTGCACAGGTGTTCCACAAAATATGGACAAGAATGATCACAGTAGTACTATTCCTAAGAGCAAGCTGGAATCAACTCAAATGGATAAAAATGTTATGGTATATTCAAACAATGGAATACAGAAATGAAAAATGGAATA
This sequence comes from Crocuta crocuta, assembly GCF_008692635.1. NCBI lineage: Eukaryota > Metazoa > Chordata > Mammalia > Carnivora > Hyaenidae > Crocuta > Crocuta crocuta. The sequence continues at coordinate 60,434 of NW_027532609.1, read as the reverse complement.
CAGAACTACAGCTACACATATTATGAATAACTTCAATACATAATGTTAAGCCAAAAACAGACATGAAAGAACACATATGACTCTTAATATGAAGCTTAAAAACAGGCAGCAGTAAATCACATTGCTCAGAAAGGTGGATATAGATGATAAAACTAGAGAAAACAAAGATTAGCATAGAAGGGAATGATTATCTGGAAGGAGCCTGCAAAAGGTTTCAAGCACTAGCAACAGCAGGTTTCTTCACATGGGTTGGGGACTGGGTGGTCATTCCCAAGTATTCACTGTAATTATTACACTAAACTTATGGACAAAAGATGGAATCAAACCACTCTGGAATTACAAACTACTTAGAAAAGAAATATACTACATTTTAAAGCCTATGCAAGGAAATCAAATAGCACTAAGAAAATGTATACCTTTGTTAAGAAAGCAATTTAAATCAAAATGATCCAAAAAACTAGAAAAGCAAAAGGAGAGTTAAGACTCACACAAAAATGAAAAAGAAAATTGGATTAAAAAAAATAAAAGGACTGATTCTTTCAAGAGACCAATAAATAGACAAGCTTCTGATGAGTAATCAATGATAAAACTAGGAAAAGAGCTTCATAACCATAGATTTAAAAGTATAAATGAAGTAATCATTTTATTAGAAACTTAAAATTACTAAAACTGGACTAAAGGAATGGAAAATATGAAGACTAATACATGGAAAAAATGGATCAGGCTCAGATGTTCAATTAAACCAGGGTTTTGCAATCTTGGAAGTATTGATAATTGGTGCTAGATAATTCTTTATCATGCAGGACTGACCTGACATTGTAGCACACTTAGGAACATCCCTCTTCCCACAAAATGCTACCCAACCATTTATGACAACCAAAATTATCTCCAAATGTTTCCAGAGGCCTCATGAGAGGCAAAATTGGACCCTTTTGAGAATTTATGTCCTAGACCACAGAAAAAAATATATAAAGCTTACCAAGTCATCTTACAAGACTACATAACCCTAATACTGAAATGAAACACAAGAAGAACCTAAAAAGAAGCAAATAAACCAAAGTACATTACAATCTCACTTAAAGTACAACAAGCCAAAAATAAAGTGTTATTATATCCATCATGTCCCTCTTGTCACTACCTATGCAGGTGCTGAGTATTTATTATGAAAAACAGGATGATTCACAATTAGTAAACTTCTTTACACAATTCACAAAGTATATATCTATATAGAATTATACGCACAATCATGAAAAACAAGGTAGATCTACACATACTGTGTCCATAATGTATTGTTAAGTAAGAAACCAAGGTTGCAGACATTCCAGAGAGAAAAAATTGAACACAAAATATATATATTTCTCCCATTTTCTCTTTCTTAAGTCTCCATAGAATTATAATGAATAAACCCTATATAAACACACAATGATAACAAAAAGGAAGTGGGGCTACCAGCAGAAAAGAATTCATGCATACTAGCAGATGACAATACATGGAAGAACAATAATTAATAGAGCAAAACAAGCAAAGTAGTTTAGGGGGTTGGTTATAGGAGGCTAATTTGTCCCACTGCACCCTGGAGAGGCTCAAGACTCTTAAGACACCCAGTAGCCTGGACAGCAGGAGTAATGGACAGGACTGAAAACAGGTATCTACCTTAAGCAGGAGATAAGAAGGTTTCATATCCAAAGAAACCAAGGAGTTCCAGCTGCCATTTATTATTTATTATACCAGGAAATAGACAGGTGGGGAAGAGGGGTTGGAAATGCCCTTAAATTACTCCTAAAAAGCTATCAGTTGACAAGTCTTGGCCACAAAGAACTCTCAGTCATCTTTTTAGTACCTCTCTAAAGAAATATATGAATAAGAAAAAAAGGAAGAAAAAGAAAACTATAAATGAGCAATATAGAATAAATATAGGTATTTGAGGGAAGTCTTAAGAAAAAATGACCAAGACAGACTAGAAAAAAAACTTATTAAAGAGGAAATAGAGACGCTAGAGAGGGAGAGAATAAAGGTAGCTTACCTTAAGGGTAGCTCCTTAAAGACACTTATGAATATATCTATAAATCAGAAATAAAATGCTATGAATAAATAATCAGAGAATAAGGAAACGCTCTTAGAATTTATATCACTGGAGAGGACCTCCAATGACCACATCCTCCAGCATTCATCCCCCTACATAGTCCCCTCCCAAAGTCAATCTGGACTTGTCCCATGACTTGCTTTAACCAATAAATATGGTAGAAATGCCACTGGGCCAGTTCCAGAGCTAAGCCTTAAGAAGGCCCAAGAGCTTCTACTTTTGTGCTCTTGGAAGCCAAAAATTAAGAATTCTGACTACCTTCCTGAATGAAGGGAAGCCAAAAGAAGGGGTCCATCCAAGAAGAGGATGAGAAGCCATGTGAAAAGAAAGGCTGGGTGGAGAAACACGAAGGCACCACATATAGGAGTTAAAAAGCCATTTTAGACATTCCATTACAGTCAGGTGTCCAAATGACTACCAGTCCCAGCCACTATCTGACTATGCAGGAAGGCCAGCAGAAAAAAACTGTCCAGCTAAGCCTAATCAACCCACACAATTGTGAGTAATAGAATAAATTCAGTTCAGGGTAACTGGGTAAGCAGCAATAAATCAAAACCAAAACGTTATGCTGTCCAAATAATATATTCAAAAATTGGAGGAAAAAACTTCCAGAATTTGAAATTAAAAGACAGAGACAGAATATGGAGATAATATAGAAGATACAAGAACTCAAGCAAAGAAGTCTAAAACCCCATTAGTAGGCATTCCAAAAATGAACAAATAAAGAAAATGGAAAGGAGAAAGTTATCACAGAAAAAAATACAAGAACACCGAACCAAGGAGAAAGATCAAGGAGTCCACATATGAAAAAGGCCCATCCATACCGAGTCTCAAGGAACAGTGTGAGGAAGAAAAAATAGAGGGGCGGGGAGAGGTGGAGAGAGAGACTGCAACTAAAATATGCCAGTGTAATATTTAAGAACGCCAAGAAAAAGACAAACTTTTAAGTTTCCCAAATCACGCATAGAGGAGTGAGACTCAGAATGGCATCAGGCTTAAACAGCATCATTGGCTAGAAGATGACAGGTCAGTCTTTGAAATTTTGAGGGAAAATTATTTTCAACCTAGAATCACATATTCAACTATCAATCAAATGTGACCGTAAAATATAATAGCATATAACATTTGTTGGGCATTTTCTGTGTGCCAGGCACTGCTCTAAATGATTTACATGCACCAACTAATTTTATCTTCCTAGCTTCTCCCAATTATAGGTACTACTACTATTTCTCCCATTTCACAAAAAAGAAATTGATGCACACAGTGGTTGGGTAATTATCCCAAGGTCAGAAAGCTAATAAGCAGCAGCACCAAGATTCAAACCTATAGTGGTCTGGCTATATATTTATTTATCTATCTATGTGAGAGAGAGAGACAGACAGACAGACAGACAGAGTGAACAGGGGAGGGTCAGAGAGAGAGGGAGACACAGAATTGGAAACAGGCTCCAGGCTCTGAGCTAGCTGTCAGCACAGAGACAGAGAGCGGGGCTCAAACCCACCAACCGTGAGATCACGACCGGAGCCGAAGTAGAACGTTCAACCAACTGAGCCACCCAGGTGCCCCTGGCCATATAATTTTAGATATTAGAACTCAGAAAGTGTACTACTCCTTCATACTAGGATTCTACTGGAGGATGTACTCAGGCAAAATGAGAAAGGGTAAGCAGAAAAGTAATGAGATCAGGTAACAAATGGATCCACACTGGCTGAGGAGACAAAATTTCAAGATGACAGCTGCACAGCCAGACCACAGAACAACCTGCCAAGAGTGGTGCAGAAGAACCAAAGGCTCCAGAAGAGAGACCAAGCTCACAGAAAAGGGACAGAACACCACTTTCTAAACTAAGAATTATTATTACCATAAAGAGGACATTACAAAACAAAACGCTCTACAAGAATGTCATAACAGACTCTATACCAAAAAGTCCTAATGATAAACACTAATTCTTCATATGGCTAAATATAATGGTGTTTTAGGAAGGGGAGATGGCAGCGAAGGTGGGTGGTCTAAGAGCTAAATCCTTATCTACTTATAGTACAAAGTCAATAAATTAAGCCTTAAACAGGTAATTTTGGACATCCAGAAAAGTTAGAGATGGTGGTGAACAGGTGGGCACTTCTGCTTGGAGGAAATAACATTCGGGTTAGGCCTTAAGAAGCACAGATAGGTTTAAGGAGATGACATTCCAGGTGAAGGTCAATGAACAGGCAAAGGCAAACAACTGAAGAAGGAACAGTTATGGAAATCAGGAATGTTAACAACGACAAATGGTAGTTGGTAGCGGGGCAGTTGTTGCCCCGGTCAGATCATAGTAAATACAAGCAGCTCCAAAGAATAAAAAGATTATTTTTAGTACTTAAAACAAACAATTCAACAAAACTAACTTCTAAATAACTTGTATAATAAGAAGAAAAACCATCCTAGTTTTACTTTTGCTTGAGACAATTTATTTTAGCTCTTAAACACTAGAGAATTTTTACTTTACCTGACCCGTGGGTATTGGTTGATCTAGCATCTCAACATCCAGGTGCTTAGGAAGGTTATATAATCTGCAGAGTTCACATATCAACCACTTCAATTGCTGACGAAGCTACAAAACACATTTCAGTAAATAAGCATTATGTTAAAGAGCCCTTAGAAGACATGAATAATGCTATGACTACTGTAACCAATCCAGTAGGAAACAAAGAAAGTTTGTTTCTGCTCAATTACAGCCTACAGACAAAAATAATAGTCTTTAAGAAATATTTTTAGGGGCTGCTAGTATAAGAAAGTTACTATGGCTTGGGGCACCTGGGTGGCTCAGTTGGTTGAGCCTCTAACTTAGGCTCAGGTCATGATCTCACTGTTAGTGAGTTTGAGCCCTGTGTTGGGCTCTGGGTTGACAGCTTAGTCTGAAGCCTGCTTTGGATTCTGTATCTCCCTGTCTTTCTGTCTCTCTTTCAAAAACAAACATTAAAAAAAGAAAAAGAAAGTTACTATGGCTTGAATATGATCCCTACAACTAATACCTAGAATGACAATAGCAAAAGTGCCTGAAGGAGAACTCTAGACATTGTCCAATTTTCAGTTACTAACTCCTTTTCTTAGAAATTTACAACTTCAGACAAGAATACATTTACATTAATGAGGCTACAAAAAATAGAGGCAGTGTTGTTACACATAGGTTATAAAATTATACATTCCAGTCATATTCATTTACAAGTAGAGGCAAATGTAGTCTAGCAGACAGACCCCTGGAATCTAGAGGAACTTAGATACAGCATCTGCTTCCCTTAGGTTTTGAGAGTCCCCATCTATAAAATAAGGAAATTAAAGACTTCTTTTAATGGTAAAGATTAAACGAAACCTTCTGTGAAAACATTTGGCACTTAGTAGTTCTTAAGCATTTATCTAAAGAAAAAAAAAAACTCACTAGGAAAACTCTAAGGAATAACTCAGGAAGTTCCCATTTTTACACCCAGGTTGTTTTGCAAGTCTATTTTAGCAAAGGGGCAAGGTAAATTATGTTTATGAATAGGTCTTTCACTGTTGGAAAAAAAAACAGTTTTTAATGTATACATGTAGGAATTGCGGTCTAAGAACCATGTTCAATACTTAGTGGACTTTACCTGGAGCTAGTACGATAACTTATTTCAACTGGTCAGAATAGTTTCCTGGATGTCTCTGACCAAGAAAAGAGATGAAGAAGCAGCTTTATGAAGCACTAACAAAACAGAAAGAGGATTAAAATGGGTTAAACAAAGCAAAGAATAAGATTTTCCAAAGTAGTCAAATGAATAAGCAGAAATTAGAAAGTTGAGTAGTAAATTAGGATAAAAAAAAAAAATCCTCATGCTTAAAAGGCAGCAAAGCCCCTGTGGATTTACCCCTCCAAAAGCTCTGCTTTAAGAACATAATAAAGATGAGAAAGGGAGACCTGGACACAGACCCAGTCACTCCAAGCCCTGGCAAAGGAAGAGCTGTAGGAGTGCTGTGGAAGAGCAGCCGTATAGTAGAGTCATACCAAGCAACAGGAAAAACAGGGTTGTACATCTTTCAGGAAATTTCAGTTTCTTCCTCTGCCAACCCCCCCAAAAGCATTTGAAGGACGGATGAAACTAAGATGATGGGAAAAGATTTAAGAAATATTTGGAAGGTAGATGGACAGGTCTACTTGCTAGTTAGTTTGGGCAGAGGTGTCAGGAAATATTAGGTATAAAAGAGAACTTTTTTCCCAGTTTTGGGCATAAATGACAAGCTTCATTATTTCATTTTGTCCCACTCAATCACAAAGAGAATTACTGAGGGGAAACTTGGTGGGGGTGGTAGAGTACTTTGAGGCAGGTAAGTTTAAATTTAGATGTAATCATTTTTAACAGCTATGGTACATCCCAGTGAGATTCCCTGATCTATGTGACATATATGGGTTTGAAACTTAGGAGGCAAATTTTAGCTAAAGATACAGACTTAGGAATCCCTGGAATATAGTGATTTAAATAACAGCAGTAAAAGAGATTTCTCAGAGAAAGCACAGAATGAGAAGAGGCAGACCAAGGGAGAAGAGCTCAGGGAAGACCAGAGAAAACAGGAGACCATAAGTAATCTGATGCAATTCCTTGTTAGATTATCAGTTCCCAGAGGACAGGGATAAGACTTGACTTCTGTATCCACCACTTATCACAAAGTCTGGCATAGAAGCCAGTCAATTAAAAAATAAACAAAAAAAATTTACATTTTTTTCTACTACATTTTTGTTCTACTATTCTACCCACATAGATTCCGTTCTATCTATGTTCTACGCATATAGATAGCACAGATACCATTTTTTGTTTTGTTTTGACAACACTGAATGCAAAAGGGGCCAGGTTATAAACAATGTTCAGTGCTTTGCTTTTTCACTGGTAGATCCTGGAAAGTTGCATGTGTTCCTATGGAAAGACTGGCTGCGTTATTTTTAATTACAATATAATGTTCTATCATAAATCCATTAACAGTAATTTTTAATCAGCTTTTTATTGGCAGACTTTAAGTGATAAAGTTTTGTTAAATGGAGGAATGTTTCAACAAGGGAACAATCAACAGTATCTCAATGCTGCAGAGAGATCAATGTTATGGTGAAAGAAGGAGTCCCTGGATTTGACAACTAGAGATAAAAATTCTTGGTGCAACAATGAAGACAGAATCTAGATTGTAATAAAAAAGAGTAAAGCAAAGGTGAGGAAATACAGCTTATTCTATCAAGAAACTAGGTTATAAAATAACTGGCAGAGACTGTAAGAGTAGAGAGTGATTTGGTTTTTGTCTTTCTTGTAAATATATTTTTAAAAAAGAGACCCAATTTAATGTGCTTTGTCATTTCACTTTGAGCATTTTTGGATGAAAAATTTTAGACACTGAAAAATAACCCAGTCATTTGTACTATTATAAAACTTACACCTTTAGATCTTTTCAGAGGTAACCTTCTAAGAAGAGACAGCAGTAAGGAGGCTGTCTTACCCTATCCTGTCACTCCCCTCCTGGAGATGTCAATATGTGTCTGTCTAGCTTTTTACTTTTATCTCTAACCTTCATAGCTCTCTAGACCGTCTGCTCCATTTTTGTTTTTTTGGTTTTTTTAATGTTTTTAAGTTTGTTTATTTTGAGAGACAGAATGAGCAGGGGAGGGGCAGAGAGAGAGAATTCCAAGCAGGCTCCACACTGTCAGCACAGAGCCAGATGTGGGGCTCAAAGTTGCAAGCCAGAAGTTCATGACCTGAGCCAAAACCAAGAGTCTGAGGCTAAACTCACTGAGCCACCCAGGCGCCCCCAGCCTACTTTTAAAATACTCTTCAAACTGACATTCTTCTACTGTTAATTTTAAGAATAAAGTGTTTAAACTACCTATAACTCATTTTGACAAAAATCTAAGGTTAAGATTTCCCAATGGTCAGTTCTCTCAGTATTTATAGAATAATCTACCCTTTCCTTATTATTTTAACTCATTTTAACTTATTCTGAATTATCAATTGCATGACTGTTTCTAAACTTCTATTGTCTTTGTCCAATCCAGTGACAGTATACAATACTTTTATTTAATATATTTTGGACAAATCTCATTACTTTTTTCAACTTTTTTTTTTATTATTTACTCTTTAAAACAAACTTTCGAGTCATTTTGTCAAGGTCCAAAAATAAGACTATTGGGACTAATTGCATTCAATTTATAAATTAACATGAAGCTATGGAGATAACTGACATATTAATAATATGGAGTCTACCCATCTAAAAACACAGTAGTCAAGTCTTTCATTCCATGTTAATTTTAAAAAAGGATATAAAACTGCATAGAATATGACTTAAACATACTAGAGTCTACGTATTTTACTAGCAAGAGAAAAAATAGAAACAGCTATCATGTCAACAGTGGTTATATCAGGAAAAAATATTGTAAGGAATTTTTATTTCCCTTTATTTACTAAGTTCTCGTACAATAGTTGCTTAGTTTTATAGTAAAAAAACAATTTTTTTTGTAAAATAGAAAGTTACATTTCTTGGTACATTAAAGAAACGAAAAACAAACACACTTTTTCTTTGTATACCTATGGCTTTTACTGCAGTTACAGACTCCTGACAGAGAAAGCAATTCCCTAACACTAACACTGATGTCATTCTAGCATGATTTCCCCTCACATCCACCTCAGTTCTTTTTCCCTTTTTCTACTTTTTACCTTGGCAAGTGGTCCCTACCAAAAATGCTTGGTTGGTTTAATAATCAGAATTCATTGAAAAGAGACCACCTAATTCCTCATCTAAATTTAAGCTTAACTTATGGGGAATAAAAAAGATAAATCAGTTAGTAAATAGAATTTGAAGGCCAAAAAACAGACAGACAAAACTGGTCTTCAGCTCCTTTACGATTACCAAATAATCATTAATCAGACTTTTCTATGTCATAATATCTCTTAACACTTAAGTTCTATATATAATGTTCTTGAGGGAAAAAAAAAAGTAGCTTGGCTTATTTTCTCACCGAATTGTTGTTCTTAGTGTCTTCTAGACGTTCCAGCACTGATGTCAGATTTGGGTCATCAGAGTCCACAAACCATATTGGTGAAGAAGATGGGTAAGATTCCTGTTACAGAGACGCCCATGTTAAACACATTTTCATACCGACTAACCTGAATATGCAAATACACCTCACCACCCACCAAATAGCATGATGACCATGGATTTAAGTAAAATATAACAGGAAGAAGAAAAGAAACACATTAACACCTATGTTTGGAGAAGTTTCTTTTTATGGATTTTTTTTTAACACAAAGTGGTGTTGTTGCCTGCTCCATGTTACATAATCTATAAATTCAAAATCAAATAAAAAGAGTATTTTACCCAGTAAGCGGTAGCATTTAAACTAGAGAAGATTATGCAAAAGTTATGTTTTATCAAAAGCTGAAAAGAAAAGGTACTCAAGCACCAGGAAGATGGACTTGCTTCCCTTACGAAGAAAGGTCAATCATAGCCTGGATTCTCCAGGTTTGACATTTTTTAAGGGCTTTAAAATCTTGAATCATAAAAAAATCCCTCAAAAAGCAAAAAAAAAAAAAAAAAAAAAAAAAAAAAATTGTTTTAAACGGAAAAAACTCACAACCTTGAAGTATAATCTATAAATTTAAATCATACTTTTGCCTTTTAATAAGAAAGCTACATTTAAAAATGTTTAAAAATTTTTTAACATTTATTTAGTTTTGAAAGACAGAGCATGAACAGGGGAAGGGAAGAGAGAAAGGGAGACACAAAATCTGAAGCAGGCTCCAGGCCCTAACCTGTCAGCACAGAGCCCAACACAGGGCCTGAACCCAGAACCAGGAGATCATGACCTGAGCCAGACACTTAGCTGAATGAGCCACCAAGGTGCTACATTTCTAAACTTAATCTAGATGAGATCTAGCTCCATTTTTAAAGGTAAAGCAAAGGAGTAAATCTAAGCACATGTTTTTAAATCCATATAGATGTTAAAATGCTTTTTAAAACTTCTACTCACTATACTCACTGAAGAGTTATAGAAGTTACCTTGAGATTTTTTTCCATTAGAAAATTGGCCCAAAAAAAAAAAATCCCACTTAATTTTGCCTTTTTCCTAATAATTTTCATCCCTTCTCAGAATATAGGGAGGGATGTGGTTTCCAAAGGAACAATAAATTTCTTAAATTAGGTTAAGATTATTTCTTAAATATAGCCAGTATAAGAAGTCAGAACAAATACAGTTTTCACTTGCCATTAGAAGATGGGCTTTTGAGACAGACATTCTCCTTGTCCAGCCACTGTGTGTGTGCCACAGCTCAGAGGTCAATAATGTTCTTGAACACCTGTAGTGAGCAACCTCTGAAATGGTCCCAATAATCCTAACCTGGTAATTCCCTCTCCTAGACCTAATGACTCACTTTTAGCAAACAGTACATCAAATAATGGGATGTCACCTCTAGGATTAGGTTTCCAAAAGATGAGAACTTCTGTGTTGCTTATCCTCTCCTGCTCTCTTTATTTATTCTCTCTGACTGAAGCCATCTCCCTATTGAGAGTCCCACAACCACATGGCAAGAGTTTGAGAGAGACTTCTGACCAACTGCCAGCTAGAAACTGTGGCCCTCAGACCTGGGGGCTGTAAGATTAACCTTACCAAAAATTATATGAATGAGATTGGAGACAGATTCTCTCTCAGTCTCACTTTGAGAGCACTGCAGCACTAGTTGACCCCTTTACTTTCTTGTGAGAGACTCGGAGCCAGGGAACCCTGATAAGCCATAATCAGATTCCTGACCCACAGAAACTGAGATAATTTTTGGTGTTTCAGGCTGCTACATTTATTACAGAGCAATATATAACTGATTCAAGTTCCATAAAATTCCAATATTTTATTCCATCACAAACTGAATACTATCAAGAATGATCAAGAAATGCTAGTTACATATTTTTAAAAGCAGTTACATATGTTGACTTTTAAAAGTTAATGAACATACCATTACATACTTTCACCTACTAATAGATATTTACTCTGTTCATTTATACTGTTTTCTACTGCAAATTAGGGAAAGTCATTAATATTAGATACTAGCGACAGAACAATTAGATTCTAGTCATGGAAAAACAATTTTGCAGAACAAGATTAAAGCAGCATTGCTTTAAGAACTATAATCTCAATTACAGTATAGTTCAAGCTAAACGGAACGGAGTATTATTAAAGCATTTTACTAAATACCCTTTGAAGAACAAAAAATTGTACTATAGAAGGGCATCATTGTTATCTCTTTACTAATGGTTTATCTTGTATTCCCATTCCTCTAATTCTCATTGTGTCCCAAATCTCTTCACATACAAAAAGAAAATTGGTCTTCAAAATTAATCCTATTCTTAAAGAAAACTAATTATTATGTTTTTAAAATTTATTTCTGAGAGAGACAGCATGAGTCAGTGGAGGGTCAGAGAGAGAGGGAGACACAGAATCTGAAACAGGCTCCAGGCTCTGTCAGCATAGAGCCCGACGTGGGGCTCAAACCCATGAACCGTGAGATCATAACCTGAGCCGAAGTTGGTTGCTTAACTGACTGAGCCACCTAAGCGCCCCTGAAAACTACTTATTATTGAGTATTGCATTTTCTTCAAATTCTTCAGCCAAGTTAGTTTTATATTTGCAGCCTTAAAAACAGTATCAACATCAACACCAATACAAAAACCTAGATTTAGAACTTCACTGTGTAGATTACTTCTGCACGAGCAAAATAAAGTATATGAACTGTTGCTCAGAACTGAAACACCTTAAAACCATATTATGAGAACTGCAACAACAAAAAATTACCGAGATCAGTTGCTATCTAAGACATGTTTTTCCATTCCTGTACATGAGAAGGTAGGATATATAGTAGATCTAAGCAACTATATCAACAATTTTCAAAGAAGGGCCCTTGAACCCCAAGGTTCAAACTAGTTCTACAAGAATTTGAACTGCCTTTTTCAATGTATTGACACTTGCACTAAAGTGTATGTATGTATGCATACATACAGTGGTGCATAAAACTGCTGGAACCTTAGCACAAATAAAGGCAGTGATTACCATACTATACTTATAGTCATGGTATTCTTCACAACTACGTATTCAAGATGTTTAAAGGACAAAGAAAAAGGTGTTTTACTTAAGAATATCTGTGAAGAAGTAAAGTTATTTTACTAAACCTCAAATCCTTACATAGGTCTTTTTAATATGGCTACTGATGAAATGGAATGCACATACAAGAACTCCTACAGAATACTTGAGAAACAGCATTTATGTGACTGAGTTGTGAAGTAAACTAACCACTTTAATGAAACACCAATTTTACTTGAAAGGATGACTGACTGACAGACAATGGTTATTTCAACTTGGGTTTTTGACATATATTTTCTCAAAAATAAAAAAAGGAGTGTGTGTCATTCAAGGAAAATAAAGGACAGTATTTGTTACTGCCAATAATAAAATTCAAGCTTTCAAGCAAAAATTAGAATTTTTGAAAACCTGTATCTACCACCATGAGCTGGAAAGCTTTCCAAGGGTATTCTGAGGAGACTGATGGTGATCTTAATATAATGCTTTCACATTATATAATAAACATAACAATTAGAAGATTCCAGCGAACATATTTTCCAAACAACCAATGTAGGTTATAAATCATGCAAGGAGGTGGGGGATGGGCTAAATGGGTGATGGGCATTAAGGAGGGCACTTGTGGTGATGAGCACTGGGTATTATACGTAGGTGATGAAAATTCTACTCCTGAAGTCATTATTACACTATATGTTAACTAACTAGAATTTAAATAAAAATTTGAAAAGAAATACCATGCAAGGGTAGAAGATCCATCCATGCACAGTTCAAGAAGAACCTAATTTTGGTGAAGCATCCAAAAAGAATTATCTACAGTTATTTAAATGGCTACTAAAATATTTCTATTTTTTTCCAACCAAGTATCTGTGTGAGGCTGAATTTTCTTCATGATACTTCAGTCAAAACACTGACTGAATGTAGAAACAAATGACAGGCCAGTCATCAAAGACATTTATTAGAAATGTAAACTTATGCCACTATTTTCACTAAAACATTTTGGCATAGAAAATATAGCCATTTTTCCTAATATTTTTATTAACATGTAATGGGTTTATTTCAATGATATTTTAAACATTTCTGTTTTAATTTCTAATGATAAATACTGACATACAACCAACATAAACAAAGGTTCCTTGGTTCCTCAGTATACTTTTAAATAGTATAAAGAAATCTTGACTCCAAAAAGAATAGCTGCCTTCTCCACACCTCCTATCTAGCCCAGAATGTCTTCTTTGGAAGAAACATCCCTTCACCATTCTATATTAACCTATGTGGTTCCACTAGAGCTAGTTTTCCTAACTGCTTCCCATCGTCCTACCTCTCTCCCTTGACCCCAAACTTGGTCACAGGTCTCTAATGAGCCTATTCCACTCCCAGTGATTAGCAGTCAGATGGGCTTAACCAGGCAAATCTAGGTCTTTTGGGGGGCTAAAATTCTCTTTCTGGGAGATTTGGAGTCATAAGGACAATGTTGGCCAGCCTGGGATAGCCAGCATTTACCTTACCAAAACAAAAAGGGTTTATATAAACCAAATGGTCTTCTAGAAGGTCATAGATACTTGTATTTTTTGCCATGACTTGAGACTACACACTTGCTAACATTTTTACCAGTCTGTTAAGTAAAAGCTTCTACCTGGAAGGGGAAAAAATTCCTATACAATATAATTTGTTACAGCTCCAGAAATCAGTAAGAATGGAAAGCCATCACTTCTAGGAAAGTTTTCATAGGGTAATGTCCTACATGCACAAAGATTTAGCTCTAGCTATTTATCTCCAAAACATTACTTAAAATAGAAAAAATAGAAATCACCTATATGTCCAATACCAGGAATCATGACAAATTCAATGTTTTAGTCCTACAACAGAACACCACATGATAATGGAGAACATTATAGAGCAATAACTTATGATACAGATCTACAATTCTGTCAAGTAAAAAAACAGATTACAAAACAATCTGACATTTAGGGTGAGGAAGTCTATATAAGCATAGGAAAAAAAAGACAAGATAAATATTAAAAATTTGACAGTACTGTCTTCTGAGTGATAAAATTACAAGTGATTTTTTTTCCATTTTTGCTGATCTGGTTTCTAGATTTCTTACAATAAGAATGTCCTGTTTTCTACATTATAAAATACCCACTACCACTACCTCTGGAAACAGTACACAAACTTTGCATCATGTTCAAGGTTTGCTCAGTGTAATATTTAAAAGACAATCTACTTCTGGATGCCTGGGTGGCTTAGTCAGTTAAATGTCTGAATCCTGGTTTTGGCTCAGGTCATGATCTCATGGTTCCAATGAGTTCAAGCCTTGAGTCAGACTCCATGCTGACAGTACAGAATCCTTGGGATTCTCTCTCTCTCCCTCTCTCTGCCTCTCTGACCCACATGCCCACTCCTGCTCACATTTCTCTCTCTCTCTCAAAATAAAAAAACGTATTTTAATTTTTACAACAACAAAGCATTGTATCTATCTTAAAAAGATAGTTTCCTTACTATTTCTCTTTAAAATAACCCACAATGTACCAATTTTAAGCACTGGATGGTGCTCAAAAATCTCAATGTAAGTTCAAGCAGTTATACTTACATTGTATGTTTAAGTGCTTCTAACAGCACTTTTTCACCATAGTTATGAAATTTTGGACTTAAATAAACAGAACAATTATCTAGGCATCTATTCATTCAGGACCGTTTTTCCTCTTGTTCTGCTATTAGTTGTACCAAGCTTGAAGGATGAAGTTGTCTGTGACCACCACCATAAAGGTAACAAGAAGGGAACAAATTTTCAAACAAGTTCATCACCACTACCATTACCAACATAAAATGTTACATTATCTTATCTGAAGCAACACAACTCAGGGTTAATCAAACCAACCTCTTGGCCGGTCACTGCTTATGAAAATTATGTCTAATTCAGAAATAACTTTCTGTGTCTACTTTATATGTAAATCCACTAAGAGACCAAAACGTGGCTCTACGTAAGCACCGGCCAGCAAAACTGCCTTCTAGACTGCTCAGTTACTGCTATCTTTCCAAATAATAGAACACGGCCATCTCTAAGGACTTCATAACTTTTGAACGCTAATCCACAAAACTTTCTATTGAAAGTTCAGAGGTATAACAGTTGTAATTCTTCCAGAAACCAGTTATGGGACACACTACTTTCACACTCTGTTGTTCATAAGTGTGGGGTGGAGAACAAAGCTGACAGAATTACCATATGGTACCCTAATAAAAATCTAACTGCTCTGACATTAAAAAAATAATAAAAAGCTACCAAAAGAAAGAAATTGCTCCATGCTAATAATTTTACAAGTATACAACTAAGCAACATGATTGGAGCCCACAAAAGCACAGTGAAAAATCTACTGCTTGGTGAAAGAAAAATACACACATATCCTGTGATCTGAAAAATACTTAAGTGTTTTGAGTAGCAAACTACAGCTAATCAAAACATCACTGTAAATAAACTGAGGCAGAGAAAATAAGCCACCCAATCTGCAGAACCACTGAACTGTTTCCTTGCTCCTGAATCTGCTTTGTCTTTCAGAATAGTCTTTTAGAAGAGAACACAGAACACTGTTAAAATAGCCTTGGAAAAGGGGACTCTGGTTTATCACTCTGGCTCTCCAGTAATGCTTTACATTTAGCAGTGACTGTTTCAATTCAATTCCCAACCCCTCAACAAGCTGACATTTATCTAATACTATCCTTTTTCAGGTCTAAGGAAGTTTAACAAACAAAAAAAATCAAGCTACTAAGGGATACACCATTCATAAAATGGAAACCTAAGTCTCCTCTTTATGTATCTGGTTTTTCAAGGAAGGGCATAAAAATGGGGATAAGGGAGGATAGATAGATAATGACCAGGAATTTGACTCTATATTATAAATTGGTCAGATGAATGAAAACAATGATTTCTCTAACCTGAAATACCACTTAGGTGTTCAACATGATGGTTACGCTATTTCCAAATGATTCTCCAGGAGTTCAATTTGGAAAAGTGATCTGTCACAGGAGTGCAGACCAAAGAAAAAGACTTTGGCACTTTAACCACACTGTTCATGATTTCCTTTGTATAACCTTGGTGGGGCTACTTTTTAATCAGTGTAAAGACTAGAAACATAAAAAATTAAGAAATTAACAGCACTGATTTATTTCCCATGTAAAGCTGTTAGAAAGCATTTTCCAAAATAAAATGTTATTCAGCCAATTTCATATTTGTAGAGGACATTATTTTTTTTTTTAATGTTTTATTTATTTCTAGTAGAGAGAGAGACAGCGCGAGCAGGGGAGGGTCAGAGAGAGAGGGAGTCACAGACTCTGAAACACGCTCCAGGCTCTGAGCTGGCAGTCAGCACAGAGCCCGACACGGGGCTCGAACCCACGAACCGCGAGATCATGACCTAAGCGAAAGTCGGACGCTTAACCGACTAAGCCACCCAGGCGCCCCATAGAGGACATTATTCTTGATAAAGAGCTTTCATATATAAGCTTTCATGCAAGGCAAAAAGTATTATCTACTTTACAGAAAAACACAAGAAGTGATATGCTTAAGGTCCCAGCTACTAAGTATAAACTAAACCTTTTTCTCTCACCTAAACTCCCAAACTTAACATTTGTTATTTTAGTGTCTTGCTTGCTGTGGGGGAAGGGAAAGGGAATTTTTCACAATGATGAATAGAAATGTAATTAGCAAAAAAAAAAAAAAAATGTGCTACCACACATTTTATCACTGGCAAATAGTCACTCACACAGAAAGAGTAATGGTTTATGCTATCCAAACAATAAAAGTATGATATTTTATTTGTTTACCAGCTAATTTACATTCTGGGGGGGATTTTTCACTCTGAAATAGTGATTTCCTACCAAGAGTTACCAGATGCCAAGAAGTCCATAAAAGGAGTGATGGAGTTGTCAAATATTTCAAAAGGACTAAAAGAAAGCCATGTACTAGCTCCCAATTAGGCCACACAGGTTATTAAAATTAGCTGCTTTGCTTTTAAGTGTGAGCCTAACTGGATGTTAGTGTAACTGGCTATTAGATGTTTGAACGGCACTCCTTCCTATCAGGAGTTCACAGAAAACATTGAGGAAGACTCCTTGAAGTTGAAAATAGCATTCTTTCCCTTCATATTTAAGATTAGGACAGACTTATCTAACAGAAAAAGATTTAGTTTAATTCCCTTGGCTTAGGAGTAAAACATCTATGTTTTGTTTTTTACTTCTTAAACCTGTCATTCATATTAAGTTAAATTACAGATTTCTTATCAAGTGACCTTTTAAATGTTTAAAATTTTAATTAAAAATAATTTTAAGGAGACAGAGAGCTACAGCAAGCAGAGGAGAGGGCAGAGGAGAAGAGAATCCCAAGCAGGCTCCACACTCAGTGCAGAGCCCAATGTGGGGGCTCGATCAAGGACCATGGGACCACAAGCTGAGCTGAAATTAAGAGCTGGACACTCAACTGACTGAGCCACTCAGGTGCCCCTAAATATTTAAATATTTCTTGATGTGGGGCGCCTGGGTGGCTCAGTCGGTTGAGCATCCGACTTCAGCCCAGGTCACGATCTCACAGTTCGTGGGTTCAAGCCCCACGTTGGACTCTGTGCTGACAGCTAGCTCAGAGCCTGGAGCCTGTCTTCGGGTTCTGTGTCTCCCTCTCTCTCTGACCCTCCCCTGCTCATGCTGTCTCTATTTCTCTCTCAAAAATAAATAAAACATTAAAAAATGTTGTTAAACAAATATTTCTTGATGTTATACCTGCACTTTTGACAAACTCTTGGCAGCTAACTTACACAATAGTTAAGACTTTTATTCAAACAGAATATAACTAAAATGGTGGCCTTGTAGCCAACAGGACAAATATGTACTGAGCATTTACAGAGTGGAAGGTGAAAAGCATAATTATAGACTATACTTCTCTGCCATCATAAAAAAAGACCAAAAAAAAGACAATTATCTAAAACTATCATAAACAGAATATAAGAAAACATGGGGTCCTTGGGTGGCTCAGTTGGTTGGGAATCCGACTTTGGCTCAGGTCACAATTCATGGGTTAGAGCCCCACATCAGGCTCTGTCCTGACAGCTCGGAGCCTGAAACCTGCTTCAGATATTGTGTCTCCCTCCCTCTCAAAAATAAACATTTTTAAAAATGTAAAAAAAATTAAAAAAAGAAGAAAGAAAAGAAAACATAACCAAAGCAGTAATAGCAAGGTCTATAGAAGGAACTAAGGGGAATAAACACTAACATAAACTGAATATGAATTCCTTGAAGAACTTTGAGGGATGGTCAGACATGGAAAAAGAGACTGGAGTGGGGTAAGGGGCACATTCTGTCTGGGAAAAACTGATGCAGAAGCCTGAAAGAAAAAGGTGCCACAGTATGTTTAAAGTATTATTCAGAAATTGACATGCATGAGGGAAAGGAAAACAACTGGTGAGGTACTGCTTACTCAAATGTTAAAGAAACTATATAAGCATGCTTCTTGGTGGGCAATGTAAAAGATGGCCTGGTATATAGAAGAGCTCAATAAATATTTGGGAATAAGAGAAAATAAGAGGAAAAATTAAAGAATAGGTCAAACTCATTACCTTTTTTTTTTTTTTTTAAGAGATATAACCTTGTAGATAATATTAATTTACAAACACAGCAGACAGGTCCTGGCATTTGAAGTCCAACTCCATTTTTCTTTGCTCTTTCCCTCCAAGAATGGTATGGACACAAGCAAGCCATGTAGATTTTATCAAAAACACTTACCTATGCTTAAAGGGTCTTTATCTTTTTAGAGGTACTCATTGAATTATTTACAGATTAAGTGACAGGTCAAGAACCTGCTTCAGAATAATCTAAGGTGGGGTACAGATGAAAGAAGATTGGCCAAAAGTCTATCATTGTTGAGGCTGAGTACATGGACTTCTCCACACTATTCAACTTGTTTATGTCTGATGTTTCTCCACAAAAAGTTAATACACATTCATATACACTGAGCTACCATCATAATTTTCTTGGGATAATAGGTCATAATTTTGAGTAGTTTTTACTATGGTACTATTATACCAGTCCCAACCAAATCCTCCTTTCACTAGGTGTCTGTCCTTCAACCCTTGCTCCATTTCCTAATCCAGGTCTTCACTCAGTACTTTGTGTGCAGCTTACTCCTATCAGCCTCCTATATGATTCTCAATAGAGGCACTGCTGACATTTGAAGAGGAATAATTCTTTGTTGCAGCAGACTGCCTGAACATTATAAGACATCTGGCATCTCTGAACCCCTGGCACTAAATGCCAGCACAGCAGTACCACCACCCTACAAGCCATTAAGATAACCTAAACCATACATACACATTTCCTAATACCACACACTAATTAAACCTGTAGTGAACCACCCCTAATGTTGGATGGGAAACACATTTTTCCAATTTATTACCTCAGTAATTTAGTAGCTCCCCACAGCCTACAAGTTCAGTATTCTATCATGCAAACCAGCCCTACCTTTTCCCGGTCATATCCCAACTTCAACTAGAATAATCACCACGCAGGCCAGTCTCCTTCATGGTCCTTCCTATTCCCCATCCTTGGAAAATCTTCTCCTTTACTAGCGTATATCCCCATAGTTTGTATACTCCCAAGCAAAACACATTTTCTCAAGCTTTGGTGTTTTGGAATAGCATTATCCTCTGCTTAAAATGCACTTCCACTCCAAGATTCAACTCACCTGTGATAGTCCATCTCCACTGCGGCCTCTCACCAAAGCCTTCTCTGAAGTACCACCCCACCACTAAATTCAAATTAATTGCTCTCTTTGGCTTTCATAAGGACACCACAGAACCTGTTAACACTTTGTTTTAGAAAACTCTTCCCCCAAGATTTAGTTCTGAAAGCAGGGAATGCTCCATCCAGTTTTGCAAACTCAGTCAGTGCCTAGAACACCTGTATGTTCAATAGATGGCTTCTCTCCTCAGTACAGCACTTGTATTTTTCTTTCAAAATTACACACTACTCCCCCAGATATTCTGAAAATTATTTTAAGGTCAATTATAACTTTACGGTCTTTCCAAACTCTCGAGTACCATGCACACTTTAGGCAGTGAGCTTCACCAAAAGGGGTCAAAGACACCAGACTTGTTTTGAAAAAACATGAAACCAACACCTTGACTCCTGTTATAAGGACTATATTCTGCAGTTTGGAACAATACCCTAAAACAATTTCACCACGAAGAGTTCCATCACACACTATCACGAAAAAAACTTATTAAACACTTCAATTATCTTACCAAGAGAGTCCCGAGTTTCTAACAAGCTTCCAACTTAAACGAAAGAGTGAGCTTTAAATCGTCTTTTTGGCTTTGTGACATAAAATAATCTTTCTGGGCAGACGCCTTGGGCAAACACCTTTTGGCCACAAATAACTTTCAATACTTACACACGGGGGTGGGGGTGGGGGTGGCAATGTAAGCAAATACGGATACCACCACCTGCCGAATCCAGATACAAAGCACCTTTCGAAAACACGTACGCGCGGACCCAGGCCAGCAGGAAGGGGATAGTTCAAACAGTACCAGAAGCTGCATTCTAAACTTTTTCTCCTCAAATCCATCAGTTTTCAGTATCAGTTTTTCCTTAACACAAACTTAAAAATAACTGGGTGAATAAGCAGGACCAGGGAAATTTGACTGAAGAGTAAGGCGTTAAAACTGGAGGGCCTTCCCCCTTCCTTGCTGGGGTTCAAACAACCAGAGCCGACCGACCTCGCGTGGTCCGGGAGCAGGCCAGCTGTGGGGAGCCATGGCGACCCGGCGAGGGCAAGGGCCGCCGCGATCTCCCACCCCGAGGCGCGGAGACGGGGACCGAGGGGGACTAGCAGCCCCAAACCCAGACCCACAGAAAGAGCTGAGAAATGTGCTGCCCGCCTCCTCCCACCCAAGCCTGGGGCCAGGAAGGCTGGGCCTGGGCTGGGCCCCTTGCGGGGAAAGGGGCGGATCCGCCCCGCCCGGAGCCCCGGGAACCAAGGGGCCTCTACAGGACCGACTCCCCTTTGTCCGGGGACTCAAGGAGCCCCTTTCCGCCCTCGCCTGGTTCCGAGGGGCTGAGGCCGGGCGCCTCACCGTGATGTTGCAATGGAGTGTGAGCGGCGGCGGCGGCGAGTGCGGGCTGCCGGGCGGTGCCGGAGGCGGCAGCAGGAACTGGCAATGGAGCTCGTCCAGCTTCCAGCTGACGATGCGGAATCGCTCGTGGTTCTTATCGAAGATGGACGCCAGGAACTTCAGCTCCGCCTTGAGCCCTGACACGGACATCTTCCCCTCATCTCCGGCAGGAGGGGTGCGAAAGGGGAGCCGGGTCCGGGGCCGCCGTCACGGCCGCGCCCGCCCCGCAGGGCCGGCCTGGGACCGCGCTCTTGCGGCTCCGCCTCTCTCCGCAGCCGAGGCCAGCGACGGACGGCGGCTGAAAATGGCTAGGGACACCGAGGCCTCGGCCGGCAACTGTGTAGCGAGCGGCCTGAGTGACTGCTCTCTTTGTAACTGNGGCCTGCGCGCGGGCCCGCCTGGCCGCCCCCTCCTCGCCATGACCCAACCCTCCTCCGCCCAGCCTATTTGCTTCACTCCTCGTGCTCTCAGAAGCGAGGCTTGGGGCCAGCTGGCGCCCAGGGCCTTGATTACCTGGAGGAGCAGGAGACCCCTGCGCGCCCCCGCCCCCAAGCCTGGGGCCAGCCACGTGCGCGGCCTCTTGCGCCAGCCACGTTGGCGCGGCTGGGGACGCGCGCCGGCCCCTCGGGGGCGGCTCCTCCTCTAGGCTCTGCGCGAGCCACCTACTCACCTGACCCAGGCGGGGCTCTAACGGGAGGTGGCGGACGGCCGGCGGCGGGCAGAACGTTGGAGGCAAATTGGCCCACGTACATTCATTTTTGCTACTCTAACCCCAATCCTAGCCCCACGTCGGTAACCTGGGTTCCTGCCAGGGCCTTTTCTCACTCTTCCTTTCCTGCCTTGAGTTTTTGTCCTGTTTGCGAAGCTTAAGGAAACCCTCCACCTCCCATAGAGGCAGGTTTCGCCTATTTTCAGTAAAATCTTAGCTCAAATGTCATCTCAGAGAGGGCCTCCCTGACCGCCCAATCTAAAATAGCCACCCAGTCACACTATAATCACATCATCCTATGTTGTTGTTTTTCTCTCTCTCTCAGCACCTATTCACCATCTGATATTTTTCTTACTTGTTCATTGCCTCTGCCCAATGCGAATGTCTTACTCAGGGCGGTATCCCCAGGATCTAGAACAAAACCTTTTGTAGACACCCAGTGTTATTGAATGAATGCTCCTCTCTGGAATGCCCAGCACTTGATACAATCTGTGGCGCATTCTAGGTGGATGAAGTACTGCATGGCAGGAATACAGCATAATTGGACAGGCAATAGTATACTTAGTAATATGTATTAGAAGCAGTATCCATCCAATGGGTGTGCAACCTGTGTAGTTCTACAGGGTTGCTAGCTTAGAAGGACCTTGTGTTTGGTTTAATGCTCTGCTGTAGCCCTTTTGAAGTCCTTAATAACTTTTCAACAAGGGGCTCTACATTTTCCTTTTACACTAGTCTTAACTAGAGTTATCTAACCTTCTCTATTGTCTAAATGTTTCTTGCTTCATGATCTACAAGTGGTTCCTGGTCTACTGGTACCTTCAATGACATAATGCAGAACACAGGGAGATATTAGTCCATTTAATGAGGAATATTTTTAGTTTTTTTATTTACTTCTGAAATATTGTATCATATTATAGTGCTTCTTAACCTTTCAGGGAGTCACAGACCCTCCTGAGAATTTAATAAAAGTTATGATCCATTTTCCTGGGGAAATATCTCTGCATATAAAGTGTTGTATCTATGGGGATTCATGGTCCTGGCACTAGAGATACCATTATGAATTGGGACAGAGAGGAGAAGAGGTTCCAGTGTTGAGGTCTGAGGCAGAAATAACTAGGATACTGTATTGGCACTGTTGCTGGGTTAAACACGGGGGTAGCTTGCTGCTTGCTTTTTCCTTCAGTGCCCAGTACTCTTGGGACCTTAATGGGCATAGTCATCGTGGACAAGGATTTCAGACAAAGGGGAGCAACCTGTTCAGAACCTAATGACTCTGAAAAATAAAATGCTCTAAACCAGTTATTTAATCTATCTAAGCTTTATTTTATCTCTGAATTATTAGTAAATAGCTTTATACATGTGAATGTTTTAACTAGTTATATTTCAGAAATAAACCTATAAATATATATTTCACAAGCAATTTTTGAGCATCTTCTCTGTGCCAAGTTATAGAGGGCTGAACAAAATAGAATCTGAACTTCAGACATGAAGAAGAAGTTCTTTTTCTTGAAGAGGGCTCCGGAGATTGAATAAGCATTAGGCCCTACAAAACCTGAATCTGCCTCTAAAACGAGAGTCATACGGGCAATGAAAATTGAAGACGCCGGATCTAGGTCCTAGAAGAGGAGGAAAAGGACAGAATAAGGAGTTACTCGTGGAAAGGAATCCCTTCCAACCCTAAGGAGGATGAGGGTGGGGTAAAGAATGGGGGGAAAGACAAAGAACTATTGAGTTGGAATGGAGTATTGTTAAGAGACCTCAAACTAAATGACCTTGATTTCAGCAAGGCAATGTGGGAGATGGGCAAGACAACAACAGAGGCCTGAGGACAAGGGAGTACTGACAAAAATTGATTGAGAACTCTGGCCCTGGAATTGTACCTAGACATGCATGCTGAACCATGAGAATAAGATGGGGTGAGAGTGGAACTCTCCAGAAAGTTCAGTAGAAAAGAACGAATGGGAAAAATCACAACTTGTATCAAAGAATTTTAAATTCAAGGATGTCGTTCAAGGATGTGAATGTGGAATAATTCTCAGCAATGGCATATTTCATGCTGTTCTGTAGGGCTGCTCTCAAATGTCATTTCTTTGTTTCAAGCCCTCTCTAGTCCCCTAAATTAAATTTAATCTTTCTTTTTCTCCAATTTCCTAGTACCTTGTCTGTGCCAGCACTTAATATTTGTGTTTTGCCTTATCTAGGACTAGCTGGGTTTCATCTTTGTCTCCTCTGCTGGATTATAAACTTTTCTAACATTTTTCATAACTGCAACACATAGTACAATCCCTGGGACATAGAAAGCTCTCAATAAGTGATCACTGAGTGGACACAGCCTAATAGAAGTGAAAGCCATGTAATGTCTTCCATTAAAGAGATTGCAAGTAAATGAGAGAAGTGAATCTAGTTTCACTGAAACTTCAGCTGTGAAGATCTCTCCCTGTCTGAAGTGTGCACACATCACCATGTGGCCACATATGCCCAGACAACCACAGAACTCCCCATGAGGCACAGGAAAACGGAGCCCACCCCTGTTGAAATGAACAAGTGACTCATTATTCTGCTGCAGGCAACATAGCCAGAAACTGTTCTAAGCTAAAATTTTCACAAGTTTGGACCCTGGCTTATACTGAAACTACCTTTGATTTTAACTTAATTACCAACACCCATCATTTCCCTCTTGCCTGTATTGTAAGGGCCTTTCATACCAAGGTGCAAACACATTGAAATTGTATGAATTTTAAATATATATATATGCATACGAATATTATTCTGGGGAGGAAGTCTAAAGCAGCACTGTACAGTAGACCTTTCCATAATGATGGATATGTTCCATACTAGCACTGTCCAATACAATACCCATACGCCATGTGGGGCCACTGAGAACTTGAAAAGTGGTTAATGACTGATTTAAATTTTTTCTTTCATAGTTTATTGTCAAGTTGGTTTCCATATAACAACCTGTGCTCATCCCAACAAGTGCCCTCCTCCATGCCCATCAACCCCCTTCCCATCCCCCCACCCCCATCAGCCCTCAGTTTGTTCTCAGCATTCAAGAGTCTCTCATGGTTTGCCTCCCTCCCTCTCTCCCACTATTTTTTTCCCTTTCTTCTCCCCCACGGTCCTTCATTAAGTTCCTCCTGATCCTTTTATACGTACAAACATATGGTATCTGTCCTTCTCTGCCTGATTTATTTCGCTCAGCATAACACCTTCAAGTTCCATCCATGTTGGTGAGCAACTTTTTATGGAGTGGAGCTGTGGCACATGCTCCTGGGGAGGAGGGTCCTGGCCCTAGAGTGCATAGTGAGGTGTAGGGATCTCCTGGGTTGCTCTGGGAGAGAACATTTTCCTTCCTGGAGTACATTTGGAAGAGGGTCTATTGTCTCTCCAAGGACAAAAGACCCTGTAGGCATCAGCAATAGGACTGTCACTGGGGACAGAGGCACACACAGACAGCAGATATCATTGTTGCTTCTTTTTGAGGTGCTGCACCATAGCTTTCTTACACCACACGGAGATGTGGGACTGTTTTACTGGGACAAAGGACATCAGGCACAGCACTGAGGGGCTCCAGAGGAGGGGGTTGTAGGTCTTCATGGTGCCTGGTCCTTTAAGATTTTGAGTTTTGAGAGGGGCAAGATGGTGGAGAAGTAGGGAGCTCCATGCATTGCATTCGCCCCCATATCTCACACGGAAAAGATGTGAAGCCATAGGAATCCTTACAGAACTCAAGAGACTGGGAGAAAAAGGACACTGAGAAAGCCTTCTAACGTGAGTGCAAACTGGGGAAGATAAAATTGGGCCAGGATTGGAGACTCACAGGGACGGGGTCGATCCCCCTCTGCGGGGAGTGAGAGGGGAAAGAGAGAGTCCAAAACTACTCAAGACACGGTCCCTGTCACTGGGGAACAGAAAAACCTCCGCTCCGGGCACAGGACAGTGCGCCCCAAATCTCTGCGCGCCAGGTCCCCGCGCATCAACTCATCCGGGAGCAGCCGCGTGCCAACCGCTCCTTTGAGCTCCTGGCTGGTTGGACCCCTAGAGAGGCCACGCGCCACCACTCCTTTGTGCTCCTGGCTGGCTGGACCCCTCTAGGAGCCACGCACCACAGCTCCTTTGTGCTCCTGGCTGGCCTGGAGGAGCCATGCGCGTACCAGGCATCTGCCTTCCTGGCTTGGCTGGACCCCTAGAGGGAAGGCGAAGGGCTTAAATCTGGGAGATTTGCCCATGAGTTCGTGTTTCGGGACACAAGACACAGACAAGAGAGCTCCTGCTCTCTCGCACACCCCTCAGGCAAACCCCCGTCTTTGCTTGCCAACCCGACCTGGAGGAGAAAGGAGCAGCGATCTAGCTCCATCCCCAGGGCTAGGCAAGAGGCTTGGAATTGCCCTGAGGGGATCGCTTGCGAGGTTGTGTCTATGGCAATTTCATTGGGGCACGCGGACTGGGATTTGGAAACTAGGCCTGGCCTGGGTTAAAGAGCGCGACCCACTTTAGCTGCACCCCTGGCAGGGGGAGTTTACACACCCAAAAAAAGTGAGGTGCAGCGCTTGGTAGAAGAAGGGAATGGAGCGCCGCCACTCTCCTCCCCACAACCGCCAAGGCAGAACTCCCGCTTGACTCATTGGATCACACCACACGCATCCCTGCTAGAGAGCTGCCCTCCTCCTTTTTTTTGTTTGTTTGTTTGATTTTTGTTTTTTGTTTTTGTTTTTGTTTTTCTGTTTATTCCAGGAACACTGACCTGATTAACTCTGGTCACCAGCTTGCTTAAACAGTCCATTCCGTAGATGTAAATTCTACACCTACCTACCTTATCATTTCTTTCTCTCAGGAGTAATTAGACTATATAGTTTCTCTGGATAACACCAGCGTCCTTTTATCACCTATCCAACCATATTCCACCCTTTAGTTCTTTGAAAAAAGCTTCTTATCCTTTCTGCCTGTTCATTCTATTTCCAATTTTGCCTCATTCCCCCCACCCCACCCCGTCTTCTCTCTCTTTCTCGATGCTCTTCAACCAGCACTGCATACAACCCGGTTATTTAATTGTAGCTGGGAAATCCGGTTATGCTTTAAACTGATCTTTGTCCGTCGGTTTTCTTCTTTTTTCCTTTTCTTCGTTTTGACCTTTTTATGTATTTTTTATTTTCCATTATTCGCCTTCCCTCTTCCGTCTTTTCTATTAACTTCTTCATTTTCCTCTCGGTTTGCATGTTTATCAGCTTTGTCTGTGCGTTTGTGTGCCTCTGCTCCCTGTGTGTTTGTCTGTCTGTTTTCTTCCCCAGAGCTACCTCAAGAAACAAGCTAGAGTACACATGGTGGAGAGTCCCAAATATGACTACAAGTAAGAAAATAAATTAACCACGGTCTCAAGAGATGCCATTCAAAAAACACTCTGAAAGGATACGCCCTGGACAGTCAAAGAGTTTTCTTGGGTACAGCAGCGCTCACAGGTGCAGAGAGCATAACAAGTCTTTAAAACTAACAAGAGACAGAAAGCCAACTAAAACGATGAAACGAAAGAGCTCTCCTCCAAAAAAATTCGAAGAAAAATTGACAGCTAATGAACTGCTCAAAACAGATATAAGCAGCATAACTGAACATGATTTAAGAACAATAATCATAAAATTAATAGCTGGGCTTGAAAAAAAGCATAGGGGACATCAAAGAAACTATGGCTACAAGCAACATGGAGCATAAAAATAGGCATGATGAATTAAAAAATGCGATAAATGAGATAAATAATAAATTGGAAGCGTCCAATGCACGAATTGAAGTGGCAGAAAGGGGAATAAGTGATTTAGAAGACACCGTTATAGAAAAACAAGAAGCTGACAAAAAAAGAGACAAACTGATCCAGGAACATGAAATAAGAGTTCGAGAGCTCAGCGATATGGTCAAACGCACAATATCCATATCATAGGAATCCCAGAAAATGAAGAGAGAGGGAAAGGTGCTGAAGGAGTCCTGGAACAAATTATAGCAGAGAACTTCCCCAACCTGGGGAAGGAAATAAATGGTGAGATACAAGAGGCACAGAGCACTCCCCTCAGACATAATTTGAATCGATCTGCACTGCATATCATAGTAAAAATGGCAAAATACAAGGACAAAGAGAGAATTTTGAAAGCAGCTAAGGAGAAAAGGGCCCTAACATACAAAGGGAAACCTATCAGAGTGGTGACAGACCTATCTACTGAAACTTGGCAGGCCAGAAAGAATGGCAGGAGATTTTCAATGTGATGAACAGTAAAAATATGCAGCCAAGGATCATCTATCCACAAAGCCTGTCATTCAGAATAGAAGGAGAGATCATAGTCTTTCAAAATAAACAAAAATTGAAAGAATTTGTCACCACTAAGCCAGCCCTACAAGAAATCCTGAAGGAGGCGCTCTGAAAGAAATATTGCAAGGAACAAAGATACCAGAGACACCACCACAAACATGAATCCCACAAAGGACACAAAGACGCTAAAACCACATATTTCAATAATAACACTGAATGTAAATGGGCTGAATGCTCCAATCAAAAGACATAGGGAAGCAGAATGGATAAAAAAACAAACTCCATCTATTTGCTGTCTACAAGAAACCCATTTTAGACTGGAAGATACCTTCAGATTAAAAGTAAAAGGATGGTGGGGCGCCTGGGTGGCTTAGTCGGTTAAGCGTCCGACTTTCGCTTAGGTCATGATCTCGCAGTTAGTGGGTTCAAGCCCCGCGTCGGGCTCTTTGCTGACAGCCAGCTCAGAGCCTGGAGCCTGTTTCAGTCTGTGACTCCCTCTCTCTCTGACCCTCCCCTGCTCACACTGTCTCTCTCTCTCTCTCCTAGAAATAAATAAAAAACATTTCAAAAAAAAAAAAAAGTAAAAGGATGGAAAATATATATCATGCTACTGGAAATCAAAAGAGAGCTGGAGCAGCTATACTTATATCAGACAAACTGCTCTTTAAATTAAAGACGATAACAAGAGATGAAGAAGGGCATTACATAATAATTACAAGGTCTATCCACCAGGAAGAACTAACAATCATAAATGTCTAAACACCGAATATGGAAGCACCTNCTCTCTCTCTCCTAGAAATAAATAAAAAACATTTCAAAAAAAAAAAAGTAAAAGGATGGAAAATATATATCATGCTACTGGAAATCAAAAGAGAGCTGGAGCAGCTATACTTATATCAGACAAACTGCTNCCAGACTCATTTTTCATGAAGCCAGCATCATTCTGATTCCCAAGCCAGACAGAGATCCAGCAAAAAAGAGATCTACAGGCTAATATCTTTGATGAATACAGATGCAAAAATCCTTAACAAGATCCTTGCAAATTGAATCCAACAGCACATAAAAAGAATTATCCTCCAAGATCAAGTGGGATTCATTCCTGGGTTACAGAGGTGGTTCAACATTCGCAAATCAATCAATGTGATACATCACATCAACAAAAGAAAATATAAAAACCATATGATCCTGTCAATACATACAGAAAAAACTTTGGACAAAAGGTTTTTGACAAAATACAGCATCCCTTCTTAATAAAGACTGTACAGAAAGTCTGGATAGAAGGAACCTACTTAAACATCATAAAAGCCATCTATGAGAAGCCTTTAGCTAACATCATCCTCAATGGGGAAAAACTGAGAGCTTTCCACCTGAGATCAGGAACACGACAGGGATGTCCACTCACCACTGTTGTTTAACAAAAGGAAATAAAAGGCATCAGAATTGGCAAAGAAGAACTCAAACTGTCACTTTTCACAGACGACATGATATTCTACCTAGAAAACCCAACAGACTCCACCAGAAGCCTACTAGAACTGATCCAAGAATTCAGCAAGTTTGCAGGGTACAAATCAATGTACAGAAATCGGTTGCATTTTTATACACCAAATGAAGCAACAGAAAGGGAAATCAAGAAAATGATTCCATTCACAATTGCATAAAAAACTATGAAATACCTAGGAATAAACCTAACCAAGGATACAAGAGTCCTGTATGATGAAAACTATAGAAAACTTATGAAGGAAATTGAAGAAGAAACAAAGAAATGGAAAAATATTCCATGCTCATGGATTGGAAGGACAATATAGTTAAAATGTCATTACTACCCAAAGCAATCTACACATTCAATGCAATTCCAATCAAAATTGCACCAGCATACTTCTCAAAACTAGAACAAACTATCCTAAAATTTGTATGGAACCACAAAAGATCCCGAATAGCCAAAATAATACTGAAGAAGAAAAACCAAAACGGGATGCATCACCATCCCAGACTTTAGCTTCTACTAACTACAAAGCTGTCATCATCAAGACAGTATGGTATTGGCACAAAAACAGACACGTAGACCAATGGAATAGAATTGAGAACTCAGAGCTGGACCCGAAGGTATGCAGCCAACTAATCTTTGACAAAGCAGGAAAGATTATCCAACAGAAAAAAGACAGCCTGTTTAACTGGGAGATGTTGGGAGAACTGGACAGCAACATGCAGAAGAATGAAACTAGATCATTTTCCCACACCATACAAAAATAAACTTAAAATGGATAAAGGGCCTGAAAGGGAGACAGGAAACCATCAAAACCCTAGAGAAGAATGCAGGAAACAACCTCCTTGGCCTCCACTGCAGCAACTTCTTACTTGACACATCCCCAAAAGCAAGGGAATCAAGAGCAAAAATAAATGATTGGGGCCTCATCAAGATTAAAAGCTTCTGGGGCGCCTGGGTGGCTTAGTCGGTTGAGCATCCGACTTTCGCTTAGGTCATGATCTCGCGGTTTGTGGGTTCGGGCCCCGATTCTGGCTCTGTGCTGACTGCCAGCTCAGAGCCTGGAGCCTATTTCGGAGTCTGTGACTCCCTCTCTCTCTGACCCTCCCCTGCTCACGCTGTCTCTCTCTCTCTCTCTCCTAGAAATAAATAAATAAATAAAAAGATTTAAGATTAAAAGCTTCTGCACGGCAAAGGAAACAGTCCATAAAACTAATAGACAACCGACAGAATGGGAAAAGATAGTTGCAAATGACATATCAGATAAAGAGTTAATTTCTAAAATCTAGAAGGAGCTCACCAAACTCCACACCCGAAAAACAAACAACCCAGTGAAGAAATGGGCAGAAGATATGAACAGACACTTCTCCAGAGAGGACATGCAGATGGCCAACAGGCACATGAAATGATGCTCAGCATCCCTCCTCATCAGGGAAATACACATCAAAACCACACTGAGATACAACCTCACGCCAGTCAGAGTGGCTAAAATGAGCAAATCCTAGAACTCTAGATGCTGGTGAGGATGTGGAGAAACGGGCACCCTCCTACACTGTTGGTGGGAATGTAGACTGGTGCAGCCCCTCTGCAAAACAGTGTGGAGGTTCCACAAAAAATGAACACTAGAACTCCCCTATGACCCAGCAATAGCACTGCTAGGAATTTACTCAAGGGATATAGGAATGCTGAAGCATAGGAGCACATGTACCCCAATGTTCATAACGACACTCTCAACCATAGCCAAAACAAGGAAAGAGCCTAAGTGTCCATCAAAGGACGAATGGATCAAGAAGATGTGGTTTATCTGTACAATGGAATACTACATGGCAAAGAGAAAGAATGAAAGTTGCCATGTGTAGCAACATGGTTGAACCTTGAGGGTGTTATGCTGACCAAAATAAGTCAGGCAGAGGACAAATACCAAATGTTTGCAAGTATAGGAGGATTACGAGGAACTTAACGGAGGACTGTGGGGGAGATGAAGGGGGGAAATAGTGGGGGAGAGGGAGGGAAGCAAACCATGAGAGACTCTTGAATGCTGAGAACAAACGGAGAACTGATGGGTGTGGGGGGTGGGACGGTGATGGGCATGGAGGAGGGCACTTTTGGGGATGAGCATGGGGTGTTTTTGGAAACCAACTTGACAGTAAATTATTCATTAAAATAAATAGGGGCATCTGGGTGGCTCAGTCACTTAAGCGTCCAACAACTCAGATCCTGATCTGGCAGTGAGTTCTAGTCTTGCATCAGGCTCTGTGCTGACAGCTCAGAGCCTGGAACCTGCTTCAGGTTTGTCTCCCTCTCTCTTTTCCCCTCCCCTGGCTCTCTCTCCTCCCTCTCTCTCTCTCTCAAAAATAAACATTAAAAATTTTTTAAAAAGCAACTTAAAAGATGGCAATAATTAAGTCCCTACCTATAAATACTAACTTTAAAATATTTTCAGAATAAGAACCAGGTCATGCAGTGAGGTCCAGGCTGCTGCAGGTGCAGCTGAGTTGCAGCTCTGAACTTCATGGATCCCCTGTTGGAGCCCCACAGCACAGCTAGTGGGCTGCAAGAAACTATGGAGATTCAGCAGATGCCTGTGTTAGTGAGGGCAAAGCCACAGCTATGGGATTCTGCAGACTCTGCAGGCTGTCATTGAAGAGCATCGACACAGAAGCCTGGTGGGCAGGGGTGGCATGACACTGCATGGGACACTGTGACAGCTCAGCATCCACAACTGCACACACCTGCCCCTGCCTCAAGGAGTACTTGATGTTTTAAGCTGGCACTGTGGAGCAGATGGAGATCAGCACAGTGATGCCACCAGCAGAGAACAGCAGCATCCAGGGCATGTGCCTTCTGACCCAGGTTGATCACTGGATCAAGGAGAAAGAGTAGCTGATGCTCATAACCGAACAGGTGCTGTTCATCTGCAAATATGACTTCATCAGGCTTCAGTGCCAGCAGGTGGTCAGGATTGCCTTAAATGTAGTAGACACCATCTCTTGGGGAAAATTCCACTTCCCCCTTATATCATTCAACAGGCGTGAAGGTTTTTGGGATTTGCACTCAGTGGAAAAATAAACCTGTCCTCCCTTCATAAACAGATGGAAACTCTGGTGCACCAATCTTCCCTAGGCCACATTCATAGAGTACCTGATGACCAGTTCGTATGAGCTTCAATGCTCTGTCAATCCAAATTGTGAAAAAGCTTCAGGAAAAGCCAATGGTATGCCATCTACTCAGTGAGACCTACCTGGGATTCATGCCTTTCATTAACAACCAGACTAGGGGCAACTTGAGTGTCCAACTTTGGCTCAAGTCATGATCTCATGATTTGTGGGTTTGAACGCCATGTTGAGCTTGTGCTGATAGCTCAGAGCCTGAAGCCTGCTTCAGATTCTGTCTCCCTCTCTCTCTGTCCCTCCCTCCTCACACACTCTCTGTCATTCTCAAAATAAATAAATCTAATAATAATAAAAATAATTTAAAAAACAACCAGGCTAAATTTGGCTATTTCATGACCAAAACAAGCTTCTAGACACTGGAGTTGGAGACTTCTTCCCTGAGAAATTAGGCACACTTGAGAACTCTTGGGGTTGCTGGCAGGGTGAGTGCTGTTTACCTTTAAGGGATTTGAATGCAACTAGAATAGCCAAATGAATCATATACTTTAGCTGGATCCTAGACATTTGGTAATATAAACCTCAGACAAAGCCAAAGTAATCTAGGGGCACCTGGGTAGCTCAGTCAGTTAAGCATCTAACTTCAACTAGGGTCATGATCTCGTGGTTCATGGGTTTGAACCCCACATCAGGCTCTGTGCTGACAGCTCAGAGCCTGGAGGCTGCTTTGGATTTTGTGTCTCCCCCACTTGCCTTCTGTCTCTCTCTCTCTCTCTCAAAACTAAACATTAGAAAAAGAAAAGCAAAATGATCTAGGTGTCACTGTACTAGTTGATATTCCATCTTCTGAAACTTCAGTTTTTGTATTTTTCCTGAAGAGTCTTCATTTGGCTTCTTGCGGTCCTTCCCACCCAGCCCTCTAGCATACTAATAAATGTGTGATCCAACTAGATCTTCCCTGTTACTGCTTCAGTTGTGTAGATTGTTACATCCAGAGAGGTCCTTAATGCCCCAGTGCCTGTAGTTGCAAATATATTTATATGTCGTGTCAGATTTTGTAAATTTACAAAATTTAAAATTTACTCCATTTTTAAAGCTCAATTCAAAAGGCGGCTGCTGAAAAATAAGAGACAGTCTGCCTTGTCACCTCCTGAATGAGGTTAGTTGCTTTTGTCTACTTAGGTGTTTGACCTAAAGTCACTCTACCTAAAGTCACTCTTTTTCTAAAATTAATCCATGTGTTAATACTTATGGCAGTTTTCCAGGCCCAAAATAGTTTACAGAAAAAATAGTTTACAGAAAATCATTTTTAGACAATTAACTTCTTTAAGAAAGACATATTGATAGTTCTTTGCACACAAATCTGACAAATATATATATTCTAAGTTTATATTGTCATATTCATATTTAAAAAGGGGATTTCTTAGTTTTCTTTTAAAGAATGCTCTTTTAACAAAAGAACCATATTAGAGTCTTATGAAGCTGCTACCTATTGCTCTGGTTACTGCAATGCCCACACAGATACAAAGCTTTATTAGTCTTGGGAACCATCTACGCTTCAGTGCACTCACCAGAGCTGTCCAAGCACAAGCACTCAGGGACAAGAGGGCTATTTCTTGGACATAAAGTTACCATTTGCACTCACAAAGCACAGGACCAGAGTGGTAGTTTAGCACCAATCTTTGGGCTCTGCCTGTGTGAGTGAAAGCCCAATCGCCCCTGAATGTGACCTAAGACTTAAATAGCAAATCCTGGGAAAGGTTACAAGGGAGGCCAAAGCTCTACATTACAGATGGGAATGGATAATGATGAGTATGTCTATCTACTTTCATTTCTCCTTGTTGTGTGTGTAAGGTCAGTCCTTTCCCAAACCCCTGGGATCTCCTACATACATCCATACATACACAGCTTGACACCTTCCTGTGCCCTAGGCCTCTCATTGTGAACAGTGTTCTAATGGGAAGTTACAAGAGGTACTCTCTGCAAGATTCACAAGTACTCAGCCAGAGTCTCCAGTTTAAAGAGGAAGATATTGCTCTGAGACACTGACTCTGAATGGACTCAAGCAAGATCCTAGTTTGATTTAAAAAAAAAAAAAAGAAAGAAATACACAGAGGGCCAAAGTGCTTCATTACAAATGAGAGAAGGATGAAGCTGAGCAAGAAGTGCCTAGCACAATCTCCTGAGAAGTTAACCATTATCTGTGGTCAAAAACACCTGTGGAGTGGGGCAAAGGGAACCATCCGTTGCCTATACCTGGGTGCCCAATTGGCAGGAGACCTGCACTTTTCTTTCAGAAAGGGAAGGAAGGCTTCTGATCTTGTCTTCCTTGTGTGACCTACCCCTCAGGACATAGAAAGAGCAATGTGCATGCCTGATCCATCTGCCTTAGAGAATGAAGACATTTCCATTAACACGTGAGGGAGGCAAGGTAGTTAGCCCTCACAGAAATTACCAGGGCCAGTCAAGCAACAAACACTCATGGACAGGAGTCTTTCACATAGCACAGGGCCAGAGTGGTAGTTGATCACAAATCCTGGATGTTGGTTGTGTGGCTGACAGACCAATTCCTCATGGCATGACAGACCATGACCTAGTCATGAAAACAGAAAACTGATGGGAAGGGCTATAAGGAAGGCCAAGGTTCTCCATGATAGAGGAGATTAGGATAAAGGTGAAAATGAATGAAATATCTCACATAATTTCTCCTTCAACCTGAAGTGCGGCCAGCTTCTTACCAATCCCTGACATTGCCTACACATGGACCCTTTGCCGGGCACCTTCAAGTGCGCTATGGTTCTCATTGTCAACATATTTTGGAAAGGTAAATGAGCGGTCCTGTGTCCCAACCTATGCCAGAGACTTAAGGTCTTGGCCAAATTCCCTAACTTAAAGGAAAGATATGTCTCTGAGGTTCTGGCTCTGAATGGCCCCCAGAGAGAAACTACTTTGCAAACAGAAAAAAAGTATTGAAATGAAAACATGGAAGGACAAAATGCTTCATGATAGGCAAGAATGGGAGAAGGATTAGAATGGAGTGTCTGGCACCATTTCCTGGCAAGGTCTAAGAAACACCTGGTCAGTGAAAAACTAAACCTCTAAAGGGAAACCTCCCGAAAGCCCAGTCTGCAAGACTTTTCCTTCAGAAAGTGAAGGAAAGCTTCTGGCTTTGGCTGTTTTTTCTGCTCTTCCCATCAACAGATAGAGGCAGCAGGGATTCAAGGGTAGTGGGTCCATTCTCCTGGCTGTTGCTCAAGTGTTTGGAACCTTCTTGTGTCGCATTAGTTTGCGAATGGCCACTTTCTGCACTGACTAGGTCCTGGAACAAACCTTGTATACATGTATTGTGTACTCTTCAGAATCTTAGGCCAAACACTAAGTGCTCTCTGACAGCAGGAGAGTCTTTCCTTTGGATGGTCAGAAACTACTCTTGGTTAGCACAGAAGGAGAGTGAGAACTCATAATCAATTCCTGGGAGTTCACCATGTGATTGAAAGCCTCCATACCACACTCAGCCTGCAAACCAATTCCTACTTAGCAAATAGCAGTGGGATTGGAATGGCTCTATGGACAGCCAAAGTTTTCATTTTAGATGAGAATAAAGCTGAGAGTGAAATATCTCCCTCCGTTTGCTCATGCCCCAGAAGTGAGGACATCTCCCTCCCCAAACCTTTAGCTCTACCAACACAGAGATGTGCTGGGTATTTCACGCTGACCTACATCTAATGTTGTCAATAAATATCTGGAAGGCAAATTCCCAGGGCTCCTATGGTCCCACCAATTCTGTTGTCACAAGAACTCAACTGGAATCCCCAATAAAAATCAGAAGGAATTGCTCTAAATCATTGGCTGGCCCTTGGGAGATTCTATTTTTAAAAAGAGGAAAAGGGGAAGGAGGCAAGATAGTGGAGAAGTAGAGAGCAACATACATTTTGCTCGCCACCATCTCTCAGAGAAGGCCTGAAGCCATAAGGCACTGAACTGCAGGAGTCTGGGAGGAAAAGAGACAGAGTCCATTAAGACAACAACCTCATAGGTGCGTGAGTGTGAACTGGGGGAAAAAAACGGGGCAAGACCCGGAGACACGGAGGGAAGGGAGGGAATCCCCTTCATGGGAAGCCAACAAGAGTCGAGGGAAAGAGAAAGAGCAGCTGAAAGGTCATAGAACTGTCCCTGGAGAAGAGAAAAACCTCAGCTGGGGATGGAGAATGATCTTATTTCTAGCTGTGGTGCTGACTTTAAGCTGGTGCCTTGGTCCCAGGCTGTGCTAAGAGAAACTGCTCCAGTGCTCTCCTGGCTCGATCCCTAGCTGAGAAGCAGCCTGGTCTGCAGGATTATATTTTGGGCGGTATCAAAAAATGCACATGCAGACTAAGACATGGAAACGAGGCAGGCTTGGGAGCATGGGCCACCTTGGCTATGCCCATGGCACGGGGAGATCAGACCCAAAAGAGTGATTTGAAATGCTTGGTTCCAGAAGGGACTGGGGCTTCATTATTTTTCACCCCACAATTCCCCACTGGCTGACAGTGGAGGCTAAGACCTGCCTACACCAAACCATGCTCATCCCTGCTACCAAACTGCTTTTTTTTTTTTTTTTTACCAGACCCCAGGGCAAGACCAACATGGATGCACGGCCATGATTAATTCTAGATCAATTCTTTCTATTCAGGTGTGTTTTCCCTTGTCTAATTCATATGCTTCACCTCTGCTGGACAAGGTACTCTGGCCACTGGTTTGCTTAAACAGTCACATTTAACCCATTCTCTAGATGTATATTCTACACCTCATTACTATCTTTTTATCTCTCTCTCTCTCTCTGGAGTAATCAGACTAAATAATTTTTCTGATTAACATTATCTTCTTTCCTTTCTCCTCACCTCCTACCATATTCCTCTCTTTTTCCCTTTGAATTAAGCCTCACAGTCTGTCTGCCTGGTCATTGTCCAATTTCACCTTCTCCCCACCCCTGTCAATTCTTTGTAAATGCTCTTCCATCAGCATTGCATACACCCTGCTATTTATTCGTAGCTAGGAATTCTGATTTGATGTTTTTAGACTGTCCTTTGTCTTTTAGGTTTTATCTTTTTTTTTTTGCTTTTTTTTTCTTTTTCTTTTTCCTTTCCTGTTTGCATGTTTGTTGGACTAGCCTGTGTGTTTGTGTGCTCTTGCTCCTTATGTGTTTGTCTGTCTGTTTTCCTTTCCAGGGATACCTCAAGAAACAAGCGAAAGTACACAGGGTGGAGAGTCCCAAATACAAGTAGGGAAATAAAATAACCAAAGTCTCAACAAGAAAGACATCATTAAAAGAACACTTCCTGAACAGACAGGCCTCAGAGAGTCAATGAATCCCCTTTAATAGAGCAGTACTTCCAGGTGCAGAGAATATAACAATCTTTGAAAGCTAACAAGAGACAGAAAGCTTACTAAAATGATGAAACGAAAGAGCTCTCCTCCAAAGAAATTCCAGGAAGAATTGACAGCTAAAGAACCGCTCAAAACAAATATAAGCAACACAACTAATCAAAAATTTAGAACAATGGTCATAAAATTAATTGCTGGGTTTGAAAAAAACATTGAAGACATCAGAGACACTATTGCTACAAAGACTATGGCACTTAAAACTGTGTTGAATTAAAAACTGCTATAAATGAAGTGTATAATAAAATGGAGGGAGACAATGCACGTATTGAAGAGCAGAAAGGAGAATAGGTGAATTAGAAGACACAATTATAGAAAAACAGGAGGGCAAGAAAAAGAGAGAAAACTGATCCAGGAACACAAAAAGAGAGTTCTATAGCTGAGTGATACAATCAAACAGAAAAATATCTGTATAACAAGAATTCCAGAAGAGGAAGAGAGAGGGAAAGACGCTAAAGGAGTATTTGAATAAATTATAGCTGAGAACTTCCCCAACCTGGGGAAGGAAACAGACATGGAAATCCAAGAAGCACTGAGAACTCCCCTCAGGTGTAAATTGAATCGCTCTTCTGCAAGCCATATCATAGTGAAACTGGCAAAATATAAGGACAAAGAGAGAATTTTGAAAGCAGCTAGGGACAAAAGGGCCCCTACATACAAAGGGAAACCTACCAGGGTGGTTGGAAACTTTCTACTGAAACTTGGCAAGCCAGAGAGGCCATTCACAAGAAATCTTCAATGTGATAAACAGAAAAAAATCTGGAGACAAGAATCCTCTATCCAGCAAACCTGTCATTCAGAATAGACAGAGAGATAAAAGCCTTTCCACAAAAACAAAAATGAAGGAATTCAGCCCTACAAGAAATCCTAAGGGGGACTCTATGAGGGAAATGTTGCAAGGAACTCAAGGTA
The DNA here is from genome assembly GCF_008692635.1 of Crocuta crocuta. Taxonomy (NCBI): domain Eukaryota; kingdom Metazoa; phylum Chordata; class Mammalia; order Carnivora; family Hyaenidae; genus Crocuta; species Crocuta crocuta. The sequence continues at coordinate 21,176 of NW_027532609.1, read as the reverse complement.
CAAGAGACACCACCACAAGCTTGAATCCTACAAAGAACACAATGACTCTAAACCCATAGTTTTCAATAATAACACTGAATGTAAATCGGCTGAATGCCTCAATCAAAAGACATAGGGTAGCAGAATAAATAGAAAAACAAAATTCATCTATTTGCTATCTACAAGAAACTCATTTTAGACCTGAAGCACCTTCAGATTGAAAGTAAAGACATGGAGAAATATCTATCATGCTACTGGAAGTCAAAAGAAAGCTGGAGTAGCCATACTTATATCAGAAAATGGAGCTTTAAAATAAAGGCAGTATCAAAGGATGAAGAAGGACATTATATAATAATTACAGGGTCTATCCATCAGGAGAGTTAACAGTTATAAATATCTATACATCAAATACAAGAGCACCCAAATACATAAAACAATTAATCACAAACAAAAACAATCGTATGGATAAGAATGTGCTAATTGCAGGGGACTTTAATACTCGGCTTATAGCATGGAAAACTAGACAGAAAATCACTAAAGAAACAATGGACTTGAATGACACATTGGTTTAGAAGGATATGACAAATATATTTAGAACTCTACATCCCGAGTCTATGGAATTCACTTTCTTCTCAAGTGCGTATGGCACATTCTCCAAAATACATACGGCTGGGACATAAAGCAGCCCTCAATAAATATAAAAGACTTGAGATCATACATTGCACACTTTCAGAACACAATGCTCTGAAACTTGAAATCAACCCCAGGAAAGTCTGGAAAACCTCCAAAATCATGGAGGTTAAAGAATACCCTATGAAGGAATGAATGGGCCAATCAGGCAATTAGAGAAGAAATTAAAATATAAGGAAACAAATGAAACTGAAAATGAAAATACAACAATCCAAACACTATGGGATGAGAGAAAGGCAGTCCTAAGAAGAAAGTACATTGCACTCCAGGCCTATTTCAAGAAACTAGAAAAAGTACAAATACAAAATAAAACAGCGCACTGAAAGGAACTAGAAGGAGAGCAAAAAGAGCACCCGAAACCCAATAGGAGATGAGAAATAATAAAGATCAAGGCAGAAATAAACAATATAAAATTCAAAAAAATTGAACAGATCAACGAAACAAAGAGTTAAGGTTTTTTTTTTTGAAAAAATAAACAAAATTGACAAAGCTCTAGCCAGACTTCTCTAAAAGAAATGAGAGAGCACCCAAAGAGACAAAATCATGAATGAAAATGACTTATTACAACCAACCCTTCAGAAATACAAAGTTATCAGGGAACACTATGAAAAATTATATTCCAACCAACTACAATTTAAAAGACATAGACAAATTCTTAAATCCACATGGACTACCAAAATTCACAGGGAAGAGATAGAAAATCTGAACAGACCCATAACTAGTGAAGAGATTGAATCAGTTCTAAAAAATCTCCCAACGAATAAGAGCCTTGGGCCAGATTTTTTCCCTGGGGGAATTTTACAAAACATTTAAATCAGAGATAACACCCAATCTTCTCAAGTTACTCCAAAAAATATTGAAGGAAACCTTCCAGACAAGTTCTATGAAGCCAGCATTACTCTGATTCCCAAACCAGAGACCCAGGAAAAAAAGAGAACTACCGGCCAATATCCTTGATGATTACAGATGCAAAAATCTTCAACAAGATAATTGCAAATCGAATTCAACAGCATATAAAAAGTATTATCTACCATCATGAAGTAGGATTCATTCCAGAATTATAGAGCTGGTTCATTATTCGCAATCAATGTGATATATCACATTAACAAAAGAAAAGATTGGAGCGCCTGGGTGGCTCAGTCAGTTGAGTCTATCCTCAGCTCAGGTCATGATCTCACGGCTTGGGTTTGAGCCCCACATCAGGCTCTGTGCTGAGAGCTAGCTGAGAGCCTGGAGTCTGTTTCAGAATCTGTATCTCCCTCTCTCTCTGACCCTCCTCTGCTTGTGCTGTCTCTCTCTCTCTCAGGAAAAAATTTTAAATATTTAAAACTATTTGAAAAACGAAAAGGGAAGATGAAAACCATATGATTCTGTCAATAGATGCAGGAAAAAATATTTGAGATAATACAGTATCCCTTCTTTTAAAGATCTTCTAGAAAGTTGAGGTAAATGAAACTTACTTAAATGCCATAAAACCATCTATGAGAAGCCATCAGTTAAAACCGTCCTCAACGGGGAAAACTGAGAGCTTTCCCCTGAGATCAGGAACACGATAGGGATGTCCACTCTCACCTGTGACAAAAAAGGAAATAAAAGGCATCAGAATTGGCAAAGAAGTCAAACTGTCTCTTTTCACAGACGACATGATACTCTACATTGAAAACTCAACAGACTCCACAAGAAGCTTACCAGAACTGATCCAAGAATTCAGCAAAGTTGCAGGGTACCAAATCAATGTAAAGAAATCCGTTGTATTTTTATACACCAACAATGAAGGAAGGAACAGAAAGAAATCAAGAAACTGATTACCATTCACAATTGCACAAAAAAACCATAAAATACCCAAGAAGAAACCTAACCAAGGATACAATAGCTCACTATGATGAAAACTGTAGAAAACTTATGAAGGAAAGTGAAGAAGACACAAAGAAATGACAAATCATTCCATGTTCATGGAATGGAAGAATAAATATACTTAAAATGTCATTACTACCCAAAGCCATCTACACATTCAATGCAATCCCAATCAAAATTGCACCTGCATAGTTCTCAAAACTAGAACAAACTATCCTAAAATTTGTATGGAACCACAAAAGACCCGGAATAGCCAAAGTAATATTGAAGAAGAAAACCAAAGTCGGAGGTATCACGGTCCTCCCAGACTTTAGCTTCTTCTACAAAGGTCTCATCATCAAGACAGTATGGTATTGGCACAAAAACAGACACATAGACAAATGGAACAGAATTGAGAACTCAGAAGTGGACCCAAAATTATAGAGCCAACTAATCTTTGACAAAGCAGAAAAGAGTATTCAATGGAAAAAAGACAGCCTCGATAACTGATGGTGCTGGGAGAACTGGACAGCAACATGCAGAAGAATGAAACTAGATCATTTTCTCATAGCATACACAAAAATAAACTCAAAATGAATAAAAGACCTGTACGTGAGACAAAAAAAACCCATCAAAACCCTAGCGGAGAAAGCAGGAAGCATCTTCTTTGACCTCCACCACAGCAATTTCTTACTTGTCACATCCCCAAAGGCAAGGGAATCAAAGGCATAAGGGAACTACTGGGACCTCATGGAGATTAAAAACTTCTGCACAGCAAAGGACACAATACATAATACTAATAGGCAACCGACAGTATGGGAAAAGATAGTTGAAAGTGACATATCAGAGAAATGGTTAATATCCAAAATTAATCAGGAACTCACCAAACTCCACACCTGAAAAACAAACAATCCAGTGAAGTGGGCAGAAGATATGAACAGACACTTCTCGAAAGAGGACATCCAGATGGCCATCAGACACATGAAATGATGCTCAGCATCCCACCGCATCAGGGAAATACACATCAAAACCACACTGAGATAACACTTCACGCCAGAGTGGCTAAAAGGAGCAAATCAGGAGACTCTATATGCTGGTGAGGATGTGGAGAAACGGGCACCTTCCTGCACTTTTGTTGGGAATGTAAACTGGTGCAACCCCTCTGGAAAATAGTGTGGAGGTTCCTCAAAAAATTAACAGAACTCCCTTAAGAAGCAGCAATAACACTGTTAAGAATACACTCAATGGATACAGGAGTGCTGATGCATAGGGGCACAAGTACCACAATGTTCTTAGCCTCACTCTCAACAATACCCAAAACAAAGACAGAGCCATGTTTCCATCAACTGATGAATGAATCAAGATGTGTTTTATTTATGGAATACTACATGGAAATGAGATAGAATGAAATCTGGCCATGTGTGGCAACATGGATGGAACTTGAGGGTGTTAAGCTGAGGGAAATAAGTCAGGCAAAGAAGGATAAGACACAATAAGTTTGCATGTATAGGAGGATTACGAAGAACATAAAGTAGGACCAAGAGGGAGAAGAAGTGGAAAACTAGTAGGGGAGAAGGAAGAAGGCAAACCTTGAGAGAATCTTGAATGCTGAGAAAAAACTAAGGACAAATGGGAGGAGAGGAAGGGGAGTGAGTGATGGGTACGCAAAACAGATGTGGACACCAGTGAAGGAGGTGCTGAAATCTGGGAGACCACACTCTGCGGATTGAAAAATTCAGTTGCCATATTGTAATATTTAGTAATGTTTAAAAGCACAGGCATTGAAGGATAAGCTCAGTGTGATATAGGAAACTCCTTGAAAGAACACGGTGGGAAATCCATCATACACCAATTTCACTAGGTTCATAGTGATTGAAAACACGTTCCGAGACTCACGTGGAAGTGTAATTTGCTCAACTCTCAGAGAAAACACTACGCAGAGTGAATGTCTGTTACCATCTTGTTTCCCTGTATCAGTAATGTGGTAAAACACAGGAATGGAAGTGTAAGATGAATGTTATATGCTCACGTGTGTTAAAAAACACTGTTTGGAAACCATCTTACAACTCTCATCATGATTGACTAGGTAGTAGTTCAGAGTAATATACTCTTCTCAAAGAAAGAACAAGTGGAGACCCCTCATTCAACTACCGTGATCCTTCATTAGATACATCGTGACTGAAATCAGAGGTGGAGACCAATGAAAGAAGTTCATGGCGCTCGAATCTGGGAAAAAAAACCCTTGTGGTTTTCAGCATTGATTTCTCATATTGTTTCACTTAGTAAAGTTTGAAAACATGCGTTGAAGGATACACATACACTCAGTGTGATATATGAAATTCTGAACGAAGGCGGGGGGGGGAACCCATCATACGAACCTCGTCAATTTTCAGTAGTGTGATATCGATTGCAAACACATTCTGAGACCCATGTGGAAGTGTAGTGGGCTCAACTCTCAGTGAAAACACTACACAGAGTGAACATCTCAGCTACCGTCTTGTTTCCCTGTTTAGTAACTGGGAAAACACAGGACTTGATGTGTAGGATGAATGTCATATATTTACGTCTGTGAAAAAACACTGTGGGGAACCCATCCTACAACTGCCATCATGATTGAGTAGGGGCTAACGACTGAAAACAGATGTCGAGACCAATGAGTGAAGTTCAAGGGTCTCCACTCTGGGATTCAACACTAGGGAACGCAACATTCGGTTAACATATTGTTTCACTAATTATGTGTGAAAAACACATGCTTGTCATTATGAGCTCAGAGAGATATACTCAACTCCGAGAAAGAACAATGGGGGGAACCCTCATTCAACTGCTGTCATCCTTCATGAGCTACATCGTGACTGAAATCAGAGGTGGAGACCAATGAAGGAAGTGCAAGGTGCTCGATCCTGGGTAACAACAATCTGCGGAATGCAGAATTCAGTTATCGTATTGTTTCACTAAGTTTGTAACGTTTGAAAGCACATGCATGAAGCAGGAGCTCTGAGTCATATACTCACCTTTAGGAAAGAACGGTGTGAGGACCCCACATCCATCTACCTCCATCTTTCATTCGGTACATAGTGACTGAAAACAGATGAGGAGACCAACGAAGGAGGTGCCTGGTGCTGGAAATGTGGGAAACCACGCTATGCGGATCAAAAAATTCAGTTCCCATATTGGTTTCCTTACTAGTGTTGGAAAACACGCTTTGAAGAATAAGCTCTGTGTGATATTGGAAACACTTTGAAAGAATTCGGTGGGGAAACCGAATGAGGTTTGTATAATCATCGTCATTTTCACTAGGCTGATAGATATTGAAAACACATTCTGAGACCCATGTAGAAGTGCAGTGTGCTCAATCTCTGAGAAAACAATACTCAGAGTGGACCTCTCAGTTACCGTCTTGTTTCTCTGTTGAGTAAGGTCGGAAAACACAGGACTGGAGGTGTAAGTTAATGAATGTTCTAATGCCACGTCATTAAAAGAAAACCTAGGAAACCCATCCTACAACGACCAACCTGATTGACTACGGGGTAAAGATTGAAAACAGATGCCGAGACTAATGAATGAAGTGCAAAGGGTTCGACTCTGGGATTCAACACAAGGGAATGCAGCATTCGGTTAACATATTGGTTCAATAGTTTAGTATTGTGTGAAAACAGAGGCATGAAAGTATGTGCTCAGTGTGATACGCTCCACACCGAGAAAAACACTGTGGTGAACCTCTCATTCAACTATCGTCATTATTCCCTAGATAGGTCGTGACTGAAAAGCGATTCGGAGACCAATGAAAGCATTGCTGGGTGCTCCACTCAGGGAAATAACACAGGGGGAAATGCAGCATTCAGTTACCCTATTGTATCACGAGGATAGTAATGTTTGAATTCTTTCAAATTGTGTTTACTTGGCAACACTTTTATCTCTCCTTCTATTTTGAATGAAGAGCTTGCTGGATAGAGTATTCTTGGCTGCATATTTTTTTCTGTTCATCATATTGAAGATTTTCTGCCATTTCTTTCTGGCCTGCCAAGTTTTGGTAGAAAAGTCTGTCACTACTCTGAAAGGTTTCCTTTTGTATGTCAGGGCCCATTTCTCCCTAGCTGCTTTCACAATTCTCTCTTTGTCCTTATGTTTTACCAGTTTCACTATATGTTGTGCAGAAGATGGCTACAAGTTACTTCTGAGGAGAGTTCTCTGTACCTCTTGAATTTCAACATCTACTTCCCTCCACAGGCTGGGGAAATTCTCTTCTATAATTTGTTCCAGGACTCCTGCAGTACCTTTCCCTCTCTTTTCCTCTTCTGGGATTCCTACGGTTACGGATAGTGTTCCACTTGATTATATCGCTGAGATCTCAAACTCTTCTTTCATGTTCTTGGATCTGTTTATCTCTTTTTTTCTCAGTTTTTTCTTTTTTATCATTGTGTCTTCTAAATCCCTTATGCTCCTTTCTGCCTATTTAATCTGTGCATTGGACTCCTCCGTTTATTACGTATCTCATTTATCGCATTTTAAAATTCATCATAACTATTTTTAAGCTCCACAGTGTTTGCAGCCATAGTTTCTCTGATTTCCTCCATGTTATTTTCAAACCCAGTGATTAATTTTATGATTATTGTTCTAAATTTTTGTTTAGTTACTTTGCTTATATCTGTTTTAGCAGTTCTTTGGCTGTCAATCCTTCTGGAATTTCTTTGGAGGAGAACACTTTCGTTTCACCATTTTGGTTAGCTATCTCTTGTTAGTTTTAAAAGCTTGTTATGCCCTCTGCACCTGTGAGCGCTGCTGTACCAAAGAAGGCTCTTTGACTCTCCAGGGCATATCTATTCAGAAAGTGTTCTTTGAATGGTACCTCTTGGTTCTCTTGTTGAGACCTTGGTTTTTTTATTTTCCTACTCCTAGAAGTATTTAGGACTCTTCACCATGAGTACTTTGGCTTTTTTCTGGAGGTAGCCCTGGAAGAGAAAACAGACAAACACACAGGGAACAAAAGCACACAAACGCACAGACAAATCCAACAAACACACAAACCGTAAGGGAAAACAAAAAAGAAAAGAAGAAAGAAGAAAGAGGGAAGGCGAATAATAAAAAAATAAAAATATATAAAAAGGAAAAGAAGAAGAAAATAAATAGAAGAAACCCAAAAGCCAAAGAACGTTTTAAAGCATATCACCAGATTTCCCAGCTACAAATAAATTGCCGGGTGTATGGAGTGCTGGTTGAAAAGCAGAGATAAAGACAGAAATGACAGGGCGGGGATGAGGCCAAATTGGAAATGAAACGATCAGGCAGAAGGAATAAGAAGCTTTTTTAAAAGAGCGAAAGAGGGAATATGGTTGCAATAGAGGCGAAAGAAATGACTGGTGTTATCCAGAGAAACTATATTGTCTGATTACTCCAGAGAGAAAGAGAGGAAAAGGAAATTGGCATAGAACTTACATTTAGAGAATGGATTAAATGTGACTGTTTAAGGAAGCCAGTGACCAGAATTAATCAGGGCAGTGCATCCATGTTGGTCTTGCCCTGGTTCCGGTAAAATAATAATAATAAATGTAAAATATAAAAATAAATTTAACAAAAAGCAAGAGGGCAGCTCTCTTGCAGGGATGGGAGTGGTTTTATCCAGTGCTTCCTGTCGGAGTCTTACAGGGCGGTTGTGGGAAGAAGAGTGGTGGCGTTCCAGTCCCTTCTTGTACCAAGCGCTGCTTTTCATTCACTGTTTTGCGTCTTGTAAACTCGCTATGCCGGAGGCGCAGGCAAGGTGGGTCATGCTATATATTCCAGACCAGGCTTCGTTTCCAGATCCCAGTCCTCTTGCCCCACTGAAATTGCCAGAAACACAAACTCGCAGGCGATCCCCTCAGGGCAGTCCCAAACCTCTTGCCTTCCCCCTGGTGATTGAGCCAGAACCCGTTGTTCCCTTCTCTTCCAGGTTGGGTTGGTGAACGAGGAGCAGTTTCTTCCGTGGGTCGACCAGGACGAGTGCGTCCTGCTTAGGGTCAGCTGAAGAGCAGGAAACCAGGTCCTTCTCTGTCCCCTCGACCAAACAAACACAAACTTGTGGGCAAACCTCCCTGTTTTAAGCCCTTCGCCTCCCCTCTAGGTATCCAGCCGAGCCAGAAACACAAAGGTGCAGCCGCCCGCGCATCCCTTCCAGGTCGAGCTGACGAGCAGGGAGCAGTTTCCCTGGGGATAGCCTGGAATGAGTGCCTCCCGCCTAGGGTCAGCTGGAGTGCAGGAAACTGGATCCCGAGGGGAGGTCTTTCTTTTCTCCAGTGAGAAGGACAGTGTCTTGAGCAGTTTCGGCCACTCTCTTTCTGTGTCTCTGGTCACAGCCTGATTTTATATTCCCCAGTTTGCACTCAAGGTATAAAGTTTTCTCAGCCGGTCTCTGTTTCCTTTTCCTCCCAAACTCTTGGATTCTGTGATGACTCGTATGGCTTCAAGCCTTCTCCATGTGAGATATGGGGGCGAGTGCAATGTATGGAGTTCGCTACTTCTCTGCGATTTTTTACTCAAGAGGTAATTTCTTTTTTTAAAATATTTTATATTTATTTCTGGGAGAGAGAGACAGCCTGAGTAGGGGAGCGTCAGAGAGAGAGAGGGAGATACAGACTCCGAAATAAGCTCCAAGCTCTGAGCTGGGGCTCGAAACAACGAACCGCGAAATCATGACCTAAGTGAAAGTCGGACGCTTAACGGACTAAGCCACCCAGGTGCCCCTCAAGAAGTAATTTCTGATATTGAAAAGGAAAAGTTGTCTTCCTGCCAGTAAGAACTCTGTGNGGATGAGCACTGAGTGTTATGTGGAAACTAATTTGACAATAAACTATTAAAAAAAAAAAGAACTCTGTATTGGGCAGAAATCTGTTGGCATTGGACTATTGCCCTGCTCTCTGTCCATCCCTTTACGGAAAGCATGAGATACCTACCTCCTGAGACACTCAGGGTTCATGTCCTTTCACCAAGCTGGTTGGGGCACAACATTTCTCAGAGATTGAAATACCCAAGCGCAAATCTCTAATCTCTCCAGGAGGAAGATCTAACCTTTGAGTGACATCTGTGTCTTTGAGAGATACGAAGGGCTAGAAAGTTGGTAATGGCTTGACATGTTACAGACCTTATTGAACTTGGGGTGCCTGACTTTTGCCTACAGAACTCCCTGGTGTAGTTAGTGGATATTCCACTTATCTTCAGGCCACAGGTCTTTCTTACTCCTTGGACCCCAAATTTGCCCAAGGAATTGTGGCAGTAACATGATCAGCAGCTTTATTCTGATCTCCTTGAGGTGAAGACCCTTAGCGCTCAGTGTATTTTTTTTCAATTCACTTACACTTATCTTAATGGTATGTACACAGTGAGACATTCAGTGCCAAAGTCCAACAGCATTGTTCTCCAATTACATTGGAGATTACATTACAATGGAGTTCCCATAAGTTTGGAATAGCTTTAGACACGCCCGTGGGGGTGTCTGCCAGATCTACCTTGGGTACAGGAGGTGTCAAGCACTTCCCTCATTGGTCTCTGCATCTGTAGTCAAACACTTCTAACACAGTGAATCAAGATGTTAGTTGACTGAAGTATTCCCCACAGTGTTATTTCACAGAGCTGAGTGTATAACACTTTCCTTATACTTCTTTGCATGTTTTTTCAAACATTACTAACAGTGAAACAATATGGAATCTGAATACTGCATTCTTCATAGTGTTAGTTCACCGAATAGAGGATACAGCATTTCCCTTATTTTCTCTGCATCTGTTTTCAAACACTACTAATCTAGTGAAACAAGATGTAAGTTGAGTGATACAATCCACACAGTGTTCTTTCACAGAGTTGAGGGTATAACACATTATATTTCAATGCATGTGTTTTAAAAGTTTACTTAGTGACAGAAGATGGTAATGAATGCTGCATTCAGCATATGTTCTTTCACAGAGTTGAGGATCCTGCATTTCCTTCATGGATCCATGCATCTGTTTTCAAAAGCTACTAACAGTGACAGGAGAGGTTGGTTGAATCATGAATTCCCCACAGTGTTCTTTCACAGAGTTGTGTCTAACCGTTAACTTATAATTGCATGCATGTGTTCTCATACATTACCAACATAGTGAAACAAGATGGTCACTGAATACTGCATTCTACACCTTGTTGTTTCAGAGTTGAGAGTACTGCACTTCCTTCAATGGTCTCCTCATCTATTTTCAAACACCGCTTACATAGTGAATCAAACTGTCGAGAGATGCATTTCCCCCAGTGTTCTTTCATGGAGTTGGTGTATGACATCCTTTATACCTCCATGCATGTGTTTTCAAACATTACTAACACTATGGTAACTGAACGATGCATTCCGCACAGTGTTTCACAGACGGGAGTATGTACACTGCCTTCACTCATTGGTCTCCACCTCTGTTTTCAAACTACTAACTTAGTGAAATTTGAATGATCGCTTCCCCACCGTGTTCTTTCTTAGAGTTCAGTATACAACACTCTGCTTATACTGCCATGCATGTCTTTTCAAACATAACTTAGTGATACAAGATGGTAACTGAAAGAATCATTCGACACGTGTTGTTTCAGAGAGTTGAAAATATTGCAGACCCGTCATTGATCTCTGCCTGATTTGAAACACATCTAATACATTGAAACAAGAGGTTGGGGGAATGATGGCTTTGCCACTGTGTCGTTCACAGAGTATATTACACTTATCATATACTCCCATGCATTTTCAAACACTATCAACTTAGTGATACAGGATGGTAACTGAATGGAACATTCTGCAAATGGTTGTTTCACGGAGTTGTGCATACAGCACTTCCCTCATGGATCTCCAAATCTGTTGTTAAACACTACTGATAAAGTGAAATAAGATATTAGTTGAGTCATGCATTCCCCACAGTGTTCTTTCACAGAGGTGAATATATAACATTTTACACCCTCAAGCATGTGTTTTCAAACGTTACTATCTTAGTGTAACAAGCTGGTGACTGGATGCTGCGTCTCACACCGTGTTTTACCATAGAGATGAGGCTACTGCACTACCTTCTTTGGTCCCAATCTGTTTTCAAGCACTATTAGCAGTGACAAACAGTGTTTGTTGAATGATAGTTTCCCCACAGTGTTTTTTCCAGAGTCGATTGTATAACATGTACCTTTATTCTTCAATGCATATGTTGTCAAGTTAGTGAAATAAGCTAATTGAAAGATGCATTCCCCACACAGCTACACATTACTAACATAGTGAAACAAGATGTTAGTTGAATGATGCATTAGATCTCATAAATTAGTATTAAATTTAGTATTAATTAGATAATTAACTTAGTATTAACATGTCATTCTTCAATTCATGTGTTTTCTCACTACTGGCTTACAGAACTAGATGGTAACTGAATGCTTTATTCTGCACAGTGTGTTTCACAGAGGTGAGCATACTGCACTTCCCTCAATTGTCTCCACATTTTTTTCCAAACACAATGGGGTACAAAGTGAAATAATGATGCTTTCCCCACTGTGCTTTTTCAGAGTTGAGTGTGTAACTCTTACCTTCTACTTCAATGCATGTGTCTCCAAATTTTACTAATTTTAGTTAAACAAGATAGTAACTGATTGCTTCATTCTGCACAGTGTTGTTTCATAGGGATAAGGATACCGCACTTCACTCTTGGGTATCTGAATCTGATTTCAAAAATACTAACATAAAATACAGCGTCTTTAACAGATGGTTCTGGGAGAACAGGACAGCAACATGCAGAAGAATGAAACTAGATCATTTTCTCAAACCATACAAAAAATAAAGTCAAAATGGATGAATGACCTGAAAGTGAGATAGGAAACCATTAAAACCCTAGAGGAGAAACCAGGAAACAACCTCCTTGACCTCCACCGCAGGAATTTTTTACCTGACACATTCTCCAAAGCAAGGGAATAAAGAACGGAAAGGAAATATTCGGACCTCATCAAGATTAAAAAGTTCTGCACGGCAAAGGAAACAATCCATAAAACTGATAGACAACCGATAGATTGGGAAAAGACAGTTGCAACTGACATATCAGTTAAATGGCTAGGATCCAAAACTCTGTAAGGAACTCACAAACTCCACACCCAAGACACATAATTCAGTGAAGACATAGGCAGAATATATGAAAAAACACTTCTCCAAAGAAGACATCCAGAGGGTCAACAAGACACACGAAACGATGCTCAACATCCCTCCTCGTTAGGGAAATGCAGATAAAAATCACACTGAGATATCACCTCACGCCGGTTAGAGTGGATAAAATCAGGAGACCCTAGATGCTGGTGAAGATGTGGAGAAAAGAACACCCTCCTCCACTGTTGGTGTGCAGCCCCTTTGCAAAACAGTGTGGAGGTTCCTCAAAAAATTAACAATAGAACTCCACTATGACCCAAAAATAGGACTGACAGAGATCTAACCAAGGGATACAGGAGTGCTGATGCATAGGGGCACTAGTACCCCAATGTTCATACCAGCACTCTCAACAGTAGCCAAAACATGGAAAGAGCCTATATGTCTATCAATGGACGAATGGATAAAGAAGATGTGATTTATCTATACAATGGACTACTACATGGCAATGAGAAAGAAGGAAATCTGGCCATGTGTGGCAATATGGATGGACCTTGAAAGTGTTATGCTGAGTGAAGTAAGTCAGTCAGAGAAGGAGAGATACCATATGTTTGCATGTATAGGAAGATTAAAAGGAACTTAAGAGAAGACCGTGGGAGGAGATGAAGGGGAAATATAGTTGGGGTGAGGGAGTGAGGCAAAACCTGAGAGAGTTTTGAAAGCTGAGAACAAACAAGGTTGATGGGGATGGAAGAGAGGGGAAGGAGGTGATGGGCATGGAGGAGGGCACTTGGCATGAGCACTGAGTGTTAAATGGAAACTAACTTGACAATAAACTATAAAAAAATAAATAGAGGTGTCCTGGCGGCTCAGTCTTTTAAGCATCCGTCTTCAACTCAGGTCATGATCTCACGGTTCATGGATTCGAGCCCCTCGTCGGGCTCTGTGTTGACAGCTAGCTCAGAGCCTGGAGCCTTTTTCGGATTCTGTGTTTCCCTCTCTTCCTGACCTTTCCTTGCTCAAGCTGTCTCTATTTCTCTCTCAAAAATAAAAACTTTAAAAAATTAAAAAATATATAATTAAAACAAAATAAATAAAATATAAAAAACAAAGTATAAGAGGTGATGACATAAAAATTTACTATCATATTGACATAAGATGTCAGCTGAGGGACGCCTGGGTGGCTCAGTCTGTTAAGCATCCGACTTCAACACAGGTACTGATTTTGCAGTTGGTGGGTTGGAGCCCCACCTCAGGCACTGTGCTGATTGCCAGCTCAGAGCCTGGAGCCTGTTTCAGAGCCTGTGACTCCCCTCTCTCTGACCATTCTCTGCTCACGCTTTCTCTCTCTCAGAAATAAATAAAAGTATTTAAAAATTAAAAAAAAACCATAAGACGTCAGTTGAATGATGGATTCTCCTCTGTGTTCTTCCACAGTTGAGTATATAATACACAAATACTTCATACTTCTATGCCTTTTGTTTTCAAACTTTACTAACTTTACGAAACTAGGTGGTGACTACATCCATATTCCACAGTTTTATTTCACAGAGTTGAGCATACTACACTTGCCTCGATTGTCTCCGCAATATTAACATAGTGAAACAAGCTATTAGTGAATTATTAGTTCCCCATAGTGTGTTTCCCAGAGTTCCGTATATGACACTTGTTTTATACGGCCCTGTGTATGTTTTCAACCATTATTTGGTGAAGATGGTAACTGAATGATGTGTTCCACAGAGTGTTTCATAGAGTTGAGGATACTGCACTTTCCTCCGCATCTTTCAATCACTATAAAGAGTGATTCAAGGTGCCAGTTGAATGATACATTTCCCATATTGATCTGTCAGAGAGCTGAGTACACCTTAAACTTCCTTGCATGTATTTCGAACATTACTCAGTGCTACTAGATGGTAACTGAGTGGTGCATTCCACACAGTGTCGTTTCACACATTTGAGCTTACAGTACTTGCTTCTTTTGTTCTGCACCTGTTTTCCTAACTTTAGTCGCATAGTAAAACAAGATATTAGATGAAGGATGCGTTACCCACAATATTCTTTCACAGAGTTTCTTATACTTCCATACATGTGTTTTCACACATCACTGAGTGATACAAATTGGTAATTGAATGATGCATTCCACACAGTGTTAATATCACAGAACTGCGGATAATGCACTTCCCTCCTTGGTCTCTGCATCTGTCTTCGACACTACTAACATTGAAACTGGATGTTAGTTGTGTAATGTTCAACTTACAACGTTTATTCACGGATTTGGGTATAACATTAAACCCATACTTCCATGCATTTTTTTTGAACATTACTTGCTTAATGAAACTAGATAGTAAATGAATACCACAATCTGTAGAGTGCTGTTTCACAGGTTTAAGCCTATATTGCCCATCCCTCATTTGTCTCCGCATCATTTTTAAATACTGCTCAGAAGAAGTCAGTTGAAGGATGAAATCTACAGTTTTCTTTCACAGAGTTAATAATAAAACATCTTGTACATCCTTGCTTGTGTTTTCAAACATTACTTCGTGAAGCTAGATGGAAATTGATTGTTGCATTGCACACTGTTTTTTCAAAAGGTTGAACATACTGCATTTTCCTCATGGGTCTCTGCCAGTCTCAAACTACTTACACAGTGAAACAAGATAAGTGTTGAATGTTGCATTTCCCACAGGGTTCTTTCACTTTGTTGTGTGTATAACATTTAAATTATACTTCCATGCATGTGTTTTCAAAGATTATTTACTTTTATATAAGAAGGAAACCGAATGAATAATTCTGCAGAGTGTTCTTTCACAAATTTGAGCACACTGCACTTCGCTCTTTGGTCTCTCTCTTTTTTCAAACCTTACTAACATAGTTAACGAACATGTTATTTGATGGGGTGGCCTGGGTGATTCAGTCGATTAAACGTCTGACTTCATCTCAGATCATGATCTCACGGTTTGTGGGTTCGAGTCCAGCTTCGGGCTGTGTGTTGACATTCTGTGTCTCCATCTCTCTCTGACACCCCCCTGCTCACACTTCTTTTTTTTCTCTCTCTCTCAGAAATAAATTTTTAAACACATTTTTAAAAATTAAAAAAGATTTTAGAAAAATGATTGGTTAGCTTCAATTTAGATCAGAGTTGAGTATGCAATACTTATATTTCCATTAAAGTATTTTCAAACATTATTAACAGTGATATAAAACGGTAACTGAATGTTGCATGCTGTAAGTGATGTTTCACAGTGTTGAGAATGTTGCACTTGCCTCATTGATCTCCATGTTTGAGTTCAAAAACTGTTAATACAGTTTTAAAATGTTAGTTGAAAAAATGGTTAGCTTACACTATTCATACAAAGAGTTGAGTATAACGCTTAACTTAGGCTTTCATGCATGAATTTTCAAGCATTAATAATATCTAGAAATTAGATGGGATATGACAGATGCATTTCACACAATGTTTTTTTCACAGTGTTGACCATACTGCATTTCCCTGACTGGTCTCCGCTTCTGTTTTCAAACACTACGACAAAAGTATTGAAACAAGATGTTTGTTGAATGATCTGTTCTCCACAATGTTCTATCAGAATGGCAAATTATCATCCACTCTATACTTCAAAGTATGTTTTCAAACATTACTAACTTAGTGATAGAAGATGGTAACTGAATGAAGCATCCTGCACAATGTTGTTTCATAGAGTTGAAAATACAGCATTTTTCTCATTGGTCTCCTCATCTTTTATCAAATACGACTAACATAATGAAACATGTAGTTGAATGAGGAGTTCTCCTCAGTGTTCTATGAAGTTATGAGTCATATAACCCTTTATAATTCCCTACATGTGATTTCAAACATGACTAATTAAGTGAAGAATCATCTTAACTGAATAATCAATTCCACAAAGTGTTTTTTCCCAGAAATGAGAATACTGTACTTCCCTAATTGGTCTCTTCATCTGTTTTCACACACTACTAACATAATGAAACAAGACTTTGGTTATATAAGTTCCCTACTTATTTCTGTGCGGAATGGAGAAAACTGTTAGCATCCGTTTTCACAAGGTTAGTAATTAGGGAAAACAAAAGCACGGAAGAATAGGTTAAGTGTAATAACTTCAATTCTGTGAAGGAACACAATTAATATCTTGTTTAACTTTATTTGTAAGCTTTGATAGCAAATGAGTAGTCATTGTCAGAAGTGCAATATCCTTATATCTCTGAATGACACTGCATAATGTTTCATTCAGTCACCATCTTGTATCAAAAAGTTAGTAATATTTGAAAACACATGCATCGAAATACATAGTTGATGGTATATTCACAACCGTGTGAAAGAACATTGAGGGGAATGGGTCTCTCAGCAAACCTCTTGTTCGTAGTGTTTGAAGAGACTCGGAGGTTAAAATTTGCAGCAGTATCTTCCTCTCTGGCAAGGGGAATATGTTAGTAATAGTGTTGAAAGGAGAAATGGAGTCCAATGAAGGAAGGGCAGTATCCTCAACTCAGTGATCGAACAACGTGCAAAATCCAGCATTCAGTTACCAGGTAGGTTTACTCACTGGTAAGATAGTAATGTTGGAAAACAGGCACACGGGAATTATGAGGTAAATGGTACTACTCCTTTCTGGGACAGAACACTGTAGGGAATCCATCATTCAAAGAATATGTTGCTTCATTATGTTAGGAATGTATGAACCCATATGTACAGAACAGTGAAGGGAAGTAGATGCAAGTCTATGAAAGTCAACTCTGAGAAAGATCACTGTTGGGGAAAACATGATTCAACTAAAACCTTTTCTCACGATGTGAATAGTGTTGGAAAAAGACGCAGAGAATCAATGAGTGTATCGCACTCTCTTTTATTCTATGATAGCACTGTGCATTATTTTTTGAATGAAACATTTAAAAAACCTCTAGATTCAGGAAATTAGGGACTTTTGAAAAACACAGACATGGAAGCCACAAGTAAATATTATATATACACTCAAGTCTAAGAAGGAACATTATGGGGTAATGGATTATTCAAGTAATATCTATGTAAGCCGTGTTTGAAACAGACTTGGAATCCAATGAAGAAAGTGCAGTAACCAAAGCTTGTTGAAACATCCTATGTGGAATGCGACAGTTACCATCCTGTTTATCTAAGTTACAAATTTATGGAACCACATGCATGGAACTTTAAAGAAGTCGTTCTAGGCTCAACTCTGAGAAAGAATACTGCTGGCAACCTCATCATAAAACTCACATCTTGTCTCCCGATGAGAATAGAGTAGGAAAAGAGATGTAGACACTAATGAGGAAAGTACAGTATTCTCAGCTCTATGAAACAAATAGCAACGTTTGGATTTGAAAACACATAAATGCATGTACGAGGTAATTGTGATTATAATCAACCCATTGATAGAACAGTGAGGAAAACGTACCATTCAACTAATCTTCTCGATTCATAAGGTAAGTAGTGTTTGAAAACATGCCGAGACCAGTGGAACGAACAGGATCCTCCAATTTATCAAACAAATGCTGTGGAATTCTGCATTCAGTTATCATCTTGTTTCACAGTTAGTAATGTTTAAACACTTGCATGAAGTATAAGTACGGGGTCATATACTCTATTTTGTGAAAGAACACTGGGGAATTCATCAGTCAACTAACATCTGGTTCCTCTATGTTCTTTTCTTTGAAAAGAGACGCGAAGGCTTAATGAAGTGCAACACTATCTTGGTCACTGGAATAACAGTGTGCTGAATATATCTCAGTTACCATCTTGTCTCACAATGTTAGGCATGTGGAAAACATAAGTGGAGATAAAGGAAATGTATTAAATATGACACTCTGAGCAAGAGCACTGTGGGGAAGGCATCACTCCAACACATATTACTCACTACGTTAGTGGTAGTGTTGAAGAGAGAAGTGGAGTCCAATGAAGGAAGTGCAGTATCCTCAACTCAGTGATACATTGCAGTCCATCATTCATTACCAAGTAGGTTCACTCGCTGGTAAGATAGTAATGTTGTAAAAGAGGGGCACAGGAGATACGGGCTAAATGGTATGTGCTCTTTGTGACTGAACACGGTGGGGAATCCATCATTCAACGAGCATGTTGCTTCTGTATGTGAGGAGTGTATGAGAGGAAGTAGTCACAAGTCTATGAAAGTCAACTCATAAAGAACACTGTTGGGGAAAGATTGAACTAACATCTTTTCTCACGATGTGAGTTTTGTCAGAAACAGACGCAGAGAACAATGAGGGATTTACACTCTCTTCTATCCTATGGGACGGCACCGTGCAGAATGCAGCGTTCTGTAGATTCAGGACGTTAGAGATACAGGAACATATTATATGTATCCACTCAAGCCTAAGAACGAACACTCTGGGCAATGCCTCATTCAAATAACATGTGGTTTCCCTATGTTAGTAGTGTTTGAAAACAGAGGTAAAATCCAACGAAGGAAGTGCAGTAGTCACAGCTTGGTGGAATATCGCTATGTGGAAAGGGATAGTCAGTTACAATCCTGTTTATCTAAGTTACGAATGTATGGAACCACATTCATTGAAGTATGAAGAAGGCGTTCTAAGCTCAACTCTGAAAAAGAATACTGCCGACAACCAATCTGTCACCTCACCTGTTGTCACGCTGTGTGAGACTAGTTGGAAAAGAGATGAGGTGACTAAAGAGACAAGTACAGTGTTTTCAGCTATATGAAACAAACACCAGAGTGTGGATTGCTGCGTTTGGTTACCATGGAGATTCACAAAGTTGGACATGTCTGAAAACACATGCATTCATGTATGAGGTAAGTGTTATTATACTCTCTGACAACACACTGAGAACATTCGACTAAACTAACATCTCGATGCATGATGTAAGTAATGTTTGAAAACAGACGCAGAGACCAATGAAGGAAAGAAAAACGGGATCCTCCACTCCAAGAAACCCAATGTTGTGGGTTTCGGTCTTTTAGGTGACGGTCTTGTTTCACTAAGTAACGTTTAAAGAGTGGCGTGGAAGTAAGAGTTTGGTGTTATAGGTCAACTCTATGAAAGGACAATGGTGGAACCATCCTTCACCTAAATTCTTATTTCACTCTGTTAGGACTATAAGGCAAGAGATGCTGAGCACAAGGAAGGTGAGGATGTATCTTCTCTAAAATAGCATTGTGCAGAGTGCTTCATTCAGCTATCATCCAGTATCACTAATTCTGTAAGGTTTGAAAACGCACATCTGGAAGGATTAGGTAAGCTGCCCATATTCAACTCTGTCAAAGAACACTTGGGATGAAAAAGCATATAAAGCTGATTACATCTTGTTTCACTTTGTTAGTCGTGTTTGAACACATGCAAAGAAGAAAGGAGGCGTTGTATACCCAAATCTGTGAAAGAGCACTATGCCAATTGTGTCCTTCAATTATCATCTTGTTGAATGACGAAGTAATGTTTGAAATACATGCACAGAAGTATAAGGGAGGTGGTATACCGTCATCATCATGAAAGATCTTGGGAGGAATGCCTCTTCAAGTAACGTCTTTGTTGGCCATTTAGCAGCAATTCTTTCATTGGTCTCCGCATCTCAATTCAGTCGAGAGCTACCTAGTGAAAGATAAGGATTGTTGAATGAGAAGTTCTCCACGTTTTTTCTCTGTGTGGAGTATATCACACTGAGCTTATACTTTCAGGCCAATGTTTTCAACACTACTAACTTACTGACACTATAGGGTAAAAAAATGCTGCATTCTGCACAGTTTCTTCCCCTAATTCGAGCACTGTGCACACTTCAATCAATGGTATCAGCACCTGTTTTCAACAGGTTTCCAGGGAAATCATGAAGTAGTTGAATGATGCCTTCCACACAGAGTTCTTTCTCAGATTTCAGTATATCACAGTGAGATTATACTTTCATGCATGTGTTTTCACACATTACTAACATAGTGAAACAATATGGTAACCGAATGCTGCATTCTGCACTTTGGTTCCTAGAGTGGAGCCCCTTGCACTTCTTTCATCGGTCTCGACCTATGTTTACAATTAGTACTCACCTAGAAAATCATGACGGCACTTGTATGAACCTTTCCACACTGTTTTCCAGTCCTGTGTTTCTCCACAATACTAAATAGGGAAACAAGACGGTAACTGCGATTTTCACTCTGTGTAGTGTTTTCTCTGAGACTTGAGTACATTGCACTTCCACATGGGTCTATGTGTTTGCAATCGTTATCACCCTGGTGAAAATTGACGATGTGTGTGTGTGCTGGATTCCCCACAGTGTATTTGCAAGGAGTTTTGTATATCACACTGAGCTAATTCTTCAATGCATATGTTTTCGAACATTAAGTATAAAAACAGGGGACTGAATTTTTCAATCGGCAGAGCACGGTTTCCCAGATTTCAGCAAAAGACACCTCCTTCATTGGTCTACGCATCTGTGTTCAGTCACTATGGACCTAATGAAAGATGAAGGTAGCTGGATGAAGGATCCCCAACCTTGTTCTTTCTTAGAAGTGAGAATATGAAACAGAGCTCCTGATTCAATGCATGTGCTTTCAAACATTATTAACACAGTGAAAGAATATGATAACTGAATGCTGCCTTCCGCAGTTTGTGG
>NW_027532608.1:0-945 GCF_008692635.1 Crocuta crocuta | reverse complement strand
CCGTCAGCTAACATCATCCTCAACGAGGAAAAACTGAGAGCCTTCTCCCTGTGATCAGGAACACGACAGGGATATCCACTCTCACCACTGTGGGTTAACACATTGCTGAAAGTCCTACCATCAGCCATCAGACAACCAAAAGAAATCAAAGGCATCAGAATTGGCAAAGAAGAAGTCAAACTTTCACTTTTCGCAGACGACATGATACTCTACATAGAAAACCTGACAGACTCCACCAGAAGCCTACCAGAAGTGATCCAGAAATTCAGAAAAGTTGCAGGATACAAAATCAATGTACAGAAATCGGTTGCATTTTTATACACCAAAAATGAAGCAACAGAAAGAGAAATCAAGAAACTGATCCCATTCACAATTTCACAGAAAAAAACAAAAACAGAAAATACCTAGGAAGAAACATAACCAAAGTTATAAGACATTCCTCTGATGAAAACTATAGAAAACTTACGAAGGAAATTGAAGAAGACACAAAGAAATGGAAAACATACCATTGGACTGGAAGAATAAATATAGTTAAAATGTCATTACTACCCAAAGCAATCTACACATTCAATGCCATCCCAATCAAAACTGCACCAGCATACTGCTCAAAACTAGAACAAACTATTCTAAAATATGTATGGAACCACAAAAGACCCCGAATAGCCAAAGTAATATTGAAGAAGAATACCAAAGCTGGAGGCATCATCATCCCAGACTTTAGCCTCTACTACAAAGCTGTCATTATCAAGACAGTATTGGCAAAAAAACAGACACATAGCCAATGGAATAGAATTGAGAACTCAGAATTGCACAGAAAAGTATACAGCCAACTAATCTTTGACAAAGTAGGAAAGAGTATGCAATGGACAAAAGACAGTCTCCTTAACAGATGGTGTTGGCAGAACTGGACAGCAACATGCAGAATTAAACTAGATCATTTTCTCA
>NW_027532607.1:7712800-7736695 GCF_008692635.1 Crocuta crocuta | reverse complement strand
TGTGGAAACTAATTTGACAATAAACTATTAAAAAAAAAAAAGCCTGCCTGTTATCACAAAATTCGTCTTTCTGGGGCTAATCCATCATCCCAAAATACAGACAATAATAAACAAAAAGCCTTGATAGCCATTCCCAAATTTAAGGTTCTATTACCTGATTGAAATGGAATGGGAAGTACTCTTTCTCCAGATTATAAAGCAAGAAAAATTATTATTATTATTATTATAATGATGATGATGATGATTATCTAGATTTTGCAAGCATCAACTGGATGAACAAGAGGCATTAGACAATAGCTTTTCAATTTTTTTTTAACTTAAATTTATCCTAGCATGAGACAAGATAATTTATTACTATATAGGTATTTACTTTAAACAACTATATTCAGGTTCAGAAAGCATAGAAAGGCTTTGTATTGAATGTTTTACCAAAAACAAAAGATTGTCAAAACAAGAGATGATTTCATTGTACCATTAAATATATAATGTTACAGGACAAAATAAACCCAGGAATACTGAAAGGAAATAGAGCAAAAACATTAAGAATGAGTAAATTCAATGAAACTTCAGAGATCCTGATATGCAAGGCATTTATTAATTGTTATGTGTTCATTTATGTATTTCATAAGTGCTTTCTGAAATTATTTCAACAATATTGGGATGTAAGATGTGTCTATTTTGCTGTGTAACCAAGTATGGCCAACCTTAGGGGCTTGAAATAATAGTTCCTGCTTATTTCACAATTTCTGTTGGTCAAGAATCCATATATGGATCAACTGGGCGTTGCGAGCTCAGAACCCCTCTCAAAGTTGCAATCAAGGTGTATCCAAGGTTGCAGATGATCTGAAAGCCTGATTAGAAAAGGACCCAATTCCAAGCTCACCCACATGGGCTGCCCACAACATTTCAGCTAGCTTCCCCAAAGAGAACAATTAAAGAGAGAGCAAAAGAGGGTAAATGCCAAGAAAGAAACCATAATCATTTTATAATCTAATCTTGGAAGTGATGTCTCATCACTCCTGCGGTATTCTATATTATTCCTATTCTATATTATTCCATTAACCCACTGTCTTCTATATGTATTCCATTAACCTGATGTGAGTTTCCGGGCCCAGGGAAGTGAGGTGATTACACAGGACAGGCACATGAGAAGGCAGGGACCATTGGATGAAAACATACAATGCTAGACAGAGTACAGTTAAATGTCAAAATGTCCAGTATAAATGAAAATCCAAAAATTACCATACATATATAGAAAGAAAAATGATTTCACACCAGTAATTACATTAGAAACAGTGGATGAATGTTTTTAATGCAATTAGCACAAAAAGATCTACTTACAATAATCACAGGCGTATATAAATGTCACCCACACACATAATATACACAAGTACATAAAAATCTAGATGATATAATGATTTACATGTGAGAAAATGAAAATATTTACGTGATCAAAAATTAGCATTTATTAAACATTTATATAGCTCAAATGATATTTTTATGATCATTTTTAAGTAAACATGGAAATAAAAGACAAAATGTATGTCCCATACTTTAGATATATATTTGAAACCCAGAAATTCTATTTAGAAAAAAAAAAGAAATTAATGTTTAAGACCAGTATTTGTCACTTTAAGAAACGTTCTAAATTTTAATGTGTTTGAGAGCTCAACACCTTGTGTTGTTAAAATGTGTATTATGTAATATTACAAAAATCATCTGAAATTAAATAATCGGTATTTGAAAGCTGAGAAATATTTCAGTCCTTAAAATTAATGTTATTTCTTATATATAGAGAAAAGCTGAATATGAAATTCTTCCAAAACTTGTTATTTGATTAGTTTTTCCTAGAATGGAAAACCAGTGTTTTGTGAGCACCCGTTAAACTATTCTATATACTTAGTACTATTACCTCAAGGTACACACTTTCCTGATTGCTGGATTTGGAATGAGACTTGGCTTTGCAGATTAACACCAGTATATCTACCCATCAATTGTTCCTTGGGCTCATCACCATAGAGTAGGCAACAAACTCATTCCTCAGACCATTGTTTATTTGGAGTGTCACTATGGCAATCTAAATTCTCACCATAAGCAGTTGAAACAGAGAGAAAGAAAAAGAGAGAGAGGTTAGAGAGAGAGAAACAAGGAAGAGAACGAAGGGAAAGAGAAAGGTAAGACATCTAAATTTGGTAAGGTTTATCGACTCTTCTCTTTCCTTGAATTTTTGTAATAGTGTTTCATTCAAATCCCCAGTGACATTCATGGCCAACTTATTCTCTGGTCAAATTTTAAATTGCATACAGGTTTATGAAACCAGATGAAGAACTTTCATTTGGAAGCTTCTTCTGTGTAACTATTCTGTATGACACTCAGGTATTAGCCTGGGTGGACACTTCTAATGGCGCCCACAGTTAATATTATATATGTTGGTATCCTTGCACTTGGTCTTCAGACTTCACCTCTTTTAGGAGATACAACAGAAGGGAGAGGAATTATTACCAGCATAGATGCACATTAAAGTGTTTACTAATTATAACCTTGGATTCAAGGTCTGTATATTGACTCTAATTTCATCTCAGATTGTCTCTTTTCTCTCTATTCTCCAAATAGACATCGATGTGCAATGTGCAATTGGTGTCTAACCAACACATTTGGTTGTTGCTGGTGAGGTATTGATAGCATTAGATGGAAAGTAAAAGAGAATTTTGAGATCCAAGAAAGTTTCTACACATTGTCAGGTGACTCTAAGTAGAGTTCCTGATGCTTCGTCATATATACTGGCTAGCAAGCATCCTATGGATTCTCATCTGGAATTCAAGATGATGGTCAATGGTGTCACTATGACATGTTTGTCCATTTGTCCCTCTTTGGGCCCATGAAGTTTTTGCAGGTGTACTGTGTATGCAAAGGGAGCAGAAACACAACAATGTGTCCACCTTTTACTATGTGGATTGATGGATTTCTTGATGATTTCTTCATTTTTCAATAAGCAGGGATTCAAAGTTAAATAAGGAATGTCACTTTACTAGAAAATCTTAATCTCATAGAAAAGAAAACATATTGCCCAATATTTAGTAGATGGTCATTCCACACATCAAGAAAAAGATAACAGAATTAGCGAATATAAATAAGGAAAACACACAGGCTAAAATGAAAGTATGTCTAAGCTAATGGGAGTGATGGGAAGGGTTGTGGAGTGGATTCCCTGATGAGGGAACAGGGATGCTCAGAGTAGAAAATCTTCTAAACTATTCTATAGAGGACACACTGTTTGCCTAGTTGCTAGGTTTGGGAAGATTTTCAACAGGACATAGCATATGCACAGGTTGAGGTTTCATGATGTGTTTGGAGAAGTTCAGACAGGCTTGTGCATCTCTTATCAACAGGACATAATAGAGACTGGCTGGATATGAGGTTGAAGAGACCATCAGGAACTGATGATGAAGAGACTTCATTACCCAACTTGTGTGGGCTTTATCTGAAGATGGGCAGCTAGAGAAGGATTGAAACTAATGGCAAATGCAGATTTGAATTTAGAACCATCACTCAGAGGGAAGTATGGATGAACACTATCCAGAAATACCCTCTTTCTCTTCACCATTCCTGGAGGAAAAAGAATACAGTGCACAGTTATGGTGGCTGTAAAGCCATCTGCAAACAGAATTACAAGGCCACCCATGTGTATAGGGTAAGCAGGAGAATCAGACTTCCCTGACCTTAGGATCTGTGCCCCTTTTTACTAGCCCGGGGTGCCTCCCCAGTGCAGTCTTTTCATCCTTGGAATCTTCATACAAACTTGAACTCTTACGGTGTTTATTTATAGTGCCTTGAGCTATTTGAAACTTATCTTACTCTTAAGCTGCACGTTTTTGGGAAAGGGGCTATATATCACTCATCTTTTTAAATTCTTTTTTTAATGTTTTTTAAAATTACTTCTTTTTGAGAGAGAGAGGCAGAGCACGAGTGGGGGAGGGGCAGACAGAGAGGGAGATACAGAATCTGAAGCAGGCTCCAGGCTTTGAGCTGTTAGCACAGAGCCTAATGCAGGGCTTGAACCCACGAACTGCGAGATCATGACCTGAGATGAAGTCGGACACTTAACTGACTGAGCCCCGAAGGTGCCCCTCAACTTTTTAAATCCTTAGCTGTGTTCAGCACATTCCCTTATATTAATAGGTTCTTGACATATACCTATTAAATATACACATAGATAAATTAATTTAAAATAAATATAAATGCTATTGCCATTAGTGAAACAACTCAACCATCTACTACTTATATTAGTAAATGTCTTATTGGGTAGAAAGGGACTGATTTAAAACTTTGTATTGGGTAAAGGATCACTAATAAAGCCTTCCCTGCTTTGACAGAGGAGGGGGACACTGATTTGTCATGTGTACGGGCACTTCAGTGGTCAAAGTATCAGGATGTTAAAGAATAAATCCTCTATTTAAATGCATTTAATTCTTTATCAGTTGTTTAAATTCCAATTTCTTTTGGTCAAATTTATCACCAAGGTAATTATTGTCAGGTGTCTTGAGGAGATAATGTGAATTAGCATCACGGCTGATTATTCAACTTTCAGAAAGATAGTTGTAGTTAGTTGCAACTTAACAGTTCCTTTAGTGCAAGAAAATGCAACAACACTTACAAAACTTCTTATACACGCCTGACAATAATGCATACTGCTCTTCAACTTATTTTTTAAATACCATGTTTATTTTTGATGACAGGGACTCATAAGAGATTCACTTATTTATTTCTTCTTTCAGCACTACTTATTGGATGCTTATTCTGTGCTAGGTTCTATGCTAAGTGAACAGAAATAGATGTATCCTTTGCCTTAATGGGACATATAGTATGGAAGAAGTGAGTGGGTGAGGCTTGGATGAGATGCTAAGGGAATTAAAAACTTAAATACCAGAAGCACTCATCAATAGGCGACATGGCCTTCGATTAATGCTTCCTTGGATGTTTAGCAAGAAAGTGATATTTAACAAAAAATCAGCAAGCTCTCCTCTATCCCAGCAAGGACATTTGGAAACAAATTTGGAAAATGAAGAGTGTGTCATGAAAACCAACCATCGAAGATGATGGCCTATAACAGGTTCCAGGACCCAGTGAAATGAAATGAAGTCTCTGCAAGATGGGACAGAACACCAACACACCAGCGGTCAGTAAGAAAAATCATACAACCAAACAAATCTTGCAAAATGTGGAGCCAAAGAAAGAAATAGAAAAGTCTGAAACTTCTTACAATAGCTTCCTAAGTTCCAGACACAGTACAGAGGAGAGAAAACACTGACATGTTGCATTTAGAGTTTTCGTTCAGAGGAAGGAGACTAGATGAGAGAGAGAAAGAAAGGCACAGATAGGCAGCCTTGAGGAAAACCAAGAGAAATTTTCAAAGTAGATTCACCCTACCCTCTATCACTAGCCTGCAAAAGGGACTGGAATGGCTGGCAGCACTTACCAAGCTACCAGCACTTACCAAGCTACCAGCACTTACCATGTTACCAGCACTTACCAAGTTACCAGCACTTACCATGTTACCAGCACTTACCATGTTACCAGCACTTACCAAGTTACCAGCACTTACCATGTTANAATGGCTGGCAGCACTTACCAAGCTACCAGCACTTACCAAGCTACCAGCACTTACCATGTTACCAGCACTTACCAAGTTACCAGCACTTACCATGTTACCAGCACTTACCATGTTACCAGCACTTACCAAGTTACCAGCACTTACCATGTTACCAGCACTTACTATGTTACCATGGATTTACCATGTTACCAGGACTTACCATGTAACCATGGACTTACCATGTTACCAGGACTTACCATGTCACCATGGACTTACCATGTCACCATGGAACTGCCCTGCCTCTGGAGAATGAGCCACAGCTGAAGAAAATGGAGCTCAGTTTGACTGTTTGCAATGGGCCCTGACATAAGATGTTCAGACTTCAGAAGAATGACTAGGACAAGTGTCCATGAGCAAAACGTCAAGGAATTTCAGAGGATATCCCCTACACCCACCCTCATGTCCTTAGGAAACAGAACAAAGATAAAAAAACAAAAACAAAAACAAAAACTCAACTTCCATGTGGCAATGTAGTGCAGAATGGGCAAAAGCAGTACAGTGTAAGAATGCTCAGCATCCTTCATAGGAAGCATCTCAGAAATGCAGCAGAAGGAACTATTTTGGATATTTAAAAGGGGCAATTGTCTCTGAAATCAAGGAAAAGATGAAACCTCAGATAGGAAAGACATTTTGTTCCATGTTTTAGAAAAAGGGGGAAAAAAAGACATATAAGGTAACTGGCACTAAAACATATTCTGGTTAAGTTTCTGAACATCAAGGATAAAGAAAAGATAGTTGAGATTTCAAGACAAATGGAGCAAGCCATCCACAAACAATCAGTGCGTGAACTTTTGTTGCCCACACAGCTTTCAGTGCCAAGGGGTCATTAGATGATTGTCTACAAAGTTCAAAAGAGAACGAGGTATGACCCAGAATATTCCAACCAGGTAAAGTGTCATCTAATAAAGGAGGCAAAATGAAATATTTGCCCTTTGGTGATGTTCCATCCACCCATCCAAGAGATCAAGATAAAGAAATTAGAGGCAGAGCAAAATTGAGTGAAATTCTACTCGTAAGAGCTGGTTCCATTTAACTACAGAACTTAGACTAAAAACTGCACCATTATGGCTAAGGAATAGAAGTTAACGTAAAAACGCTACTACTGAATTAAAATTAATTACGATTGTAACAGGAAAGGTCAGAGAAAGCAATAGTACAAGCAAGCAATCCCATTTTCATCTAGAAGGAAATCAATCGGTAACACTCAAAAACAGACAAATGGAGATAGAGCTATAGATAAAAATTTAGCATCATGGTGGGCAGAATTCTCAGGTGGCCCTGAATATTCCCTCTCCAAAGTGCAGAATTCTCTCCTGCTGAGTGTGAGTATAATGGAATGCCACTCTGTGACGAGGTTATGGTATATGGAAAAGGTGAAGGGGTGGCTGCAGATGTAACCTTATTTCCCAATGGAGATATTTATCTCTGTTCTGTGTCTTCTTCATACTGCTTAAAGTAAAATTACACATATGGTTATGTTGTCAATGGTGGGTAGAGTGACCCTCAAATTTGGACCAAAATCAAATGTCACCTTTGAAAGCTTTACCCTTTATGTGTCATTTCACATCTAAGCAATCAATATACTGAGAGAAGAGTAAACTAAACACTTTGAAGACTGATACATCCTTTAGAATGTGTTGACCTGGAGAGAAATAGATGGAGGTGAGGATCATGGGGTCTTATGGAGCTGATGTCACTGAGTTTCCAATTCTGACTTCCTAAATATTTTAGGTGGGGCGGGGGCTGATGGGATGGCCCTGATCGACAGGGCTGCTGATGGAGAAGAGATACCAAGGTTTAATGTGGACCTCACAGGAGGGAGGGATTCAGAGCTTGTTCTCTAAGATTTACACCAAATTTGAAGCTTTGGGGGCCACTCGGCATAGCTCATGGCTGTGTTTGGAAGCACTGGGCTCTGTAGTTTACAGCTAAGACCAGAAGCTGCTCTAAATTCCTCCATTCTGCCTAGCAGAGTCACAGGGAAAAAACAGAAGGGTGAGCATTAAAATGTGAACTGAAAACTCAGTCATTTTGGAACACTATGTGAACATTATTACTAGTCTCACAAGGGTATAGATCAGCGAGGGCAAGCCTGAGTTAATTACTAAAGCAAAGTCACCACAAATAGATTTGACTTTGCAGATCTCTCTCTTTGACCTTCATTCAGGATTTAGAATTGGGAATGATTCCTTTTAGATAAAGAAAGCCTTGGGATTCTTAGACAATTTGAGATGAAAGAAAGCACCCTAAGAGAAGAAACAGAGAGAAATGGGGGGGGGGCAGAGAGAGAGAGAGAGTGAGATTTATATCCACATATATGTATACACACTATCATTTTAAATTGTATTTATTATTTTTGTACTGAAGTATAGTTGACATACAATGTTATATTAGTTTCAAGGGTGCAATGTAGTGATTCAACAATTTTATACATTAGGCTGTGCTCACCACAATAAGTTAGTCACTGTCTGTCATCATACAATGTTATTACGATATTATTGACTATATTCTCCATGCTTTACTTTTCATCCCCATGACTTATTTATTTCATAACTGGAAGTTTTAACCTCTTAACCCCCCTTAACAATAGGGGGAGTTCTAAGAGGACAAGTCTAAACTTTCTATCAAGTGGGGAGTCCCACTGAGCAATAAAATATGTGGACAGTATTTGTACCTTAAGCTCACAAATGAGTACCTATTGGTTACCTTAAAAAATGTCAGAACAACTGTCATTCTGTTTAACTCTGTTATCCCCAATCTACAATTCAGAAGCTTTGCCACTGTCCTTTCTTCTCTATATATTTACTTCTTGTAACCTTACATTTCCCTTTAAGGAATTGTATTTGCTAGCTACTTTGCAAGTAAGGCACTGCTAACAGCTCCAGTCACTTTGCCAATATTTCCTGATATTTTAAGCTTTAGCAACACAGAATTTCTTACATTTCTTTGAAAGCATCTGACTTATTTGGGTGCAATTTCTTGGGCTGTCCAGCTTGCCAGGGGAACCAGGAGCAATCTCCCCTTACTGTGAGGCTGGACAGCTCCCAGCATATTCTGTGATGCACTCAAGATAGACCCTCTCTAAATGTTTCCTGAAGTGCTAGCCCCTTCCCACCAAGGCTAGATTTGATGCCTTCTTTCCTAGTTACTCTCGAGTGCATGGGATCTCTACCACTGCACGGTATCATGTTTAATTCATGTTTGCATCTTCCCCTGCTGAGAACAGTGTCTTATACACAGAAAACACTTGCTTAATATTGGCTGAATGAACAAATAAATAAATGGCTTACGGTAACGACTTTTCTGGGTAAGTTATTACACTGTCTTCATACATATCGTATAGCTTATTTTGTCACTGACAGAAAGATGCAATTCAAAATATTGCCTGTGCTATCTTTTTGGAAGTGTTTTTCATATATAATTACATTTAGTTTGAATAGGAAGAGAATTAAGAACAAATTGAATTGGAAGAAAGTTAAAAACAAATGAAACAACTCTTTGTGATTTTTGACTGTTAGAATACGTGGAATGAAACCACATAACTCACTTATTTGTTTGTTAAGAACATCCAATTTTTAATTTCCATCCGTTTTTCACTTTGGGTAATTGTACTTGATCATGACACTCAGTATGTTATTTTACAAATTCAAAAATTACAGGGGCAGTTACTAGTTTGATAAATGCATTGTCACGTAATTGAAATTGTCTGAACTTTGGTGATAATGGTAGTTTTAACTTCTCTAAAAATGCCAGAAATATTGTAGGAAAGCAAATATGTGTGCATCATACTTTTAGACTTTTATAATGTTTTATTTTCTCAGGTTTATAAGTTGATAATAGGAAAAACCAACCTATCACCTTGCAAAATCGATATGCAAAAAATACATGCATGATTCCAAGATTTGGCAAGCAAAGTCTTTAGAATTGCTTCTTTAATCAGTTTAAAATATTAGACAGATTAGAGTATAGCTCTCTGGTCAAAGTAACCATAGGAACTGGATTTTTCCAGACAGTCTTAGATTTAAATATACCTATAACTACCATGGCAAATCTAACTTCTGCTGGGGGGAAAAACAACACTATTTTATGAGGAAATAAAGTCTAGGCAAACCGCATCAGGTTTAGAATATCTATCTATCTATCTATCTATCTATCTATCTATCTATCTATCTACCTACCTACCTATCATGTTTGTTTGTTTGTTTGTTTGTTTGTTTTTGAGAGAGAGAAAGTGTGAGCAGGGGAGAGGGGCAGAGGGAGAGAGCAAGAGAATCTTAAGCAGGCTCCATGCTCTGTGCAGAGCCAAATGTGGGACTTGATCTTCTGACCCTGGGATCATGACCTGAGCCAAAATCAAGAGTGCACAACTTGACTGAGCCATCTGGGTGCCATAGGATATATTTAATTTTGAAAGGAAAGTAAATCATAATCATATATCTAAGCCTTCAACTAACAATACTATCTTTCTAGGAGAGACTGATCAATAGTTTATGACCAGGAAAGAACTAGTTAAAGCTCACTAAGTGATATTAATGTGGCTTAGGAAAGGCTGTAAGGAAGCAGGAGTTCATAAATGAGAGGAAGTACTATTTCTTCAGGCTCAAAAATTTTTAAGTGTTATAATTTTGTTACTGTCAAGGCATATGATAACTAAAAACTACATTAGACTTTCAGAAAAGTCTTTATGGGACTTATTTCAATTAATACACATATTTTATTTGTATTATTGTGCATAGCAACATATTTTTGAAGTCTTAAAAATATTATTTCTCAAAATGTGACCCATAGAACCTCTGGTTCAGAAGTGCCTGGCACAACTGATTAAAATGGAAAGCCACAGAACTTGTCCCAGATCTACTGTATAAGAATCTCTGGAATCAACTGAGAATATGATCTTTAATAAGTTCATTCTGCACACTGAAGAATTCTCGTAGAATGAATGAAAAGAGAGCATATTATCGTAACTATCACAAGCGCATACAAATACATGCACATATATCACATCTCATCTATGCTATCATGATGTCATTCAATGAGTTATTTTTTAAATACATCAGAATGATTTATTTATTTAATACATACATTGAATCATGGCATTGTTACTAAATAGCATAACTTAAAGTGACATAACTTGATATAGTGGAAAAAGAACATTGTTAGTGTCACAGCCTGTGTATAACTATAAATAAATATAACAGAAAATAGACAACTTCTACAGTCAACAAGATCAGACACAAATCTTTGCTATTCATTCAGCATAGCTTACCATTGGCATACCCTGCCTAGTTACAAGTATGTTCCCTTTTATTTGAGCCATATCAAACTCTTTTCTATTCCATAAACAATATGTTATGGAATCTGGAGCTCTCCTTTCCCTTGAAGTGTCTGCTAATGTATTTTTGATTCTCATTCATGCTCTAAGGTTCCATTCATATATCTTCCCTCCTGAGACTTTCCCTAATATCCTTGGTAAGTATTGGCTACACACTGCTCTTCCTTCAAGTCATTTTGCTTTCAGAACTGTAATATGACATATACTGCATTATGATTGAGAGTATCTATGTTTTCAGTCTCCAGTAGATTATGTATTCCTAGAAATCAGGAGATAGACATATATATTTGAAAATATATACTTATATATCTGTATTCGTTCTCAGTAAGAAAATATATTCTCACCAGCGACCTGCCCATTAGATTTTCATTCAGTATTGGTGAAATTGAATTAGAAATCATTTTTAGTAAGCAATTTTTTAGATCATTTCTATATACTATGTTACAACATCCCTTTACAAACAGAGGTCTGAAAGAGGCTGTGAAATCTAAGTCAAATGAACTACCCTCTTTACCGTAAATCTAAGAAACCACTGAAATCGCACTGAAGGAAAGCTTAGACTTGTTTTTCAAAGCTAGATTTTGCAGGTCTGAGCTAAATGGTTTTCTTCTTTATGGAGTAAGACTCAGAGAGTTTAGAGCAGTTTTAGAGCAGAAATGGTATCACATCACACTTAAAATAGATGCCAGACACAGAGGTCTAAATATCTTCTTTCTTATACGTTGCCATATACTCTTGCCCACCAGTTTCTTTTTAAAATGGTCTGCTGAAACTAAGATGCATTGTATAAGGGAAATGGAGACATAGGAACATCATCTCTTACAGAGTTCTATCTTTGCCAACTACCATCTCGGAATCACTTTTTTTCCCCAAGTTGATTCTAAACAAATATTTGTTTTAGATGTTATAATAACAATGCATTATTTTCATACACAAGGCCACCTTCAGTACACATTAGATTGCATGAAAATGGTGAAATAAAAAATCATTGGGAAGATGACATTGCTCTTGGCAATTTCTTTTTGGAACAGACACATGTCCATGTAGTTGGAAAAGATGCAAGATATAAATACCCTAATTTCTACCGTGAACTTTAGGAGCAACCATTCCATTCTTCAAATGTGAAGGAGAGTTGCTGTGAAGAATAAAGATAGAATAAAACCAACAAGAAATTCAGAAGAGTTAATGCATGGCCAGTAGTGGGGTAGAAATTGAAAGATGACTTTTTCTGAGCCATTGGGTAGAGCACTAAGAGTGATGGATCTTCAAATTTTTTTCAAAATATGAAATAATTGAAAATTAGCATTCTCTTCTTAGACATGCATGGCAACAAGTTGGATTTTTAGTAATAGCTCAGCCACTGGTACATGTTTCTCCAAAAAGCTGTGCCACTTTTGAACATATGTATTAACAGGACTAAAGTCCACTACCAAAATCTCAGAGAACACTGTTTTTCCCAATCATGTAATTTAATAGGACCTCAATATTTCATCATAGGAAATGAATTCCAAAGGAATATTAAGTATTCTGCTTTCCTTTCCATTTTAAAAATTGAACCTGAAGCCTTAACTGTGTTAATCACTTACCAAGAGGGGGCACACTTGGTATTAGTCTGATCATGCTTCAGAAAGTGCATGCCCATTTTTAATGGGAAAATTACTATTTGCTTAATAAAATGAGTAACTCCTGTCTTTCATATGAAATTGTCCTGATAATGCTACCCAGTAAAATGCTGTTAATTTGATGGTGGTTTCATCAAATGTCTCTATTTTTCCATGGACTAGATACACTCCCTACCTTTATAATACTGGTTATTTAAAATTATTTTAATTGAAGGACATTTCCCAGAGATTTTAAATTTAATCAAATGTGCCTTTATTTAACTGGGTGCACATAGAGGTCTAAGAAACGAGGTTTCACTGAAAAGGAAACTCTGCTGTGTTTATCTTTTTATGGACTGAGTCTGCAATATATTTTCTCCCACTCCTGTCTGAACTATGTGAGCATGTCTGTTTGAACATAGAGTGAGGATGGCTGAAAGGTAGCACCAGAGGAAGCAATTAATTCATCCTACCATATTCAGTCTATCAACAAAGAATAAGGACAGTTTTAGAGCAGCATTATGGTGTCTTTGATTTATGGTGTTTATGGCTGAATCTGAGTTGTTCTGGGAGATGTTTCCTCTATAAAATATAACTAATAATATATATCAATCTCTCTCATTTGTACCATTCACACTTGTACACCATTTAAATAGACAGGGTGCCTTAGTGTGGAATAATGAAAGATCTCTGAAAAAATACACATCGAAATTCACCAGCCAATTTCACTGGGTCTGTTAGTTTCTCAATTTGTTGACTTGACTTCTTATTAAAACACAGACTACAGGGGCGCCTGGGTGGCTTAGTCGGTTAAGCGTCCGACTTTCGCTTAGGTCATGATCTCGCGGTTCGTGGGTTCGAGCCCCGCGTCGGGCTCTGTGCTGATTGCCAGCTCAGAGCCTGGACCCTGCTTCAGATTCTGTGTCTCCCTCTCTCTCTGACCATCCCCTGCTCACGCTGTCTCTCTCTCTCCTAGAAATAAATAAAACATTCAAAAAAAATTTAAAAAAAAAAAAACACAGACTACAAAGATGGCTTAGCAGTGAATAATGAGATCAGAATCACAGATGCTTTTCTGTTTCTTTCCACACTATTTCAAGTCCAGGCCCTTTAAACATGTATTTCTATTTTAATGGACTAGAATTTTACCCACAGTAAGGTACGTAGCTTTTAAATTATTCTTCCTCTGATTCATTAACATGGGAGTTTTCTCCAGTGGAAAGTTGGAGATGAAGCAAAAGAAGCCAATTATTGTCATCTTTCAATGGGGCTCAAGTTAGCATCAACACACACACACACACACACACACACACACACTCACACACTGATACACTGATATAGAAGAATTATCTCAACGCAAAAAGCAACTTAGTTATGTTTAAAGATAGTTTATCAGTCTTTATTACTGAGTTATTTTCTCTAACACCCAGAACACATCTCCAAATGATCAGAAATCAATTATCCATAGATATCTCAAAGGTATATTAATTAGATGATGTATTCTTACATCTTTACTTTTTAAATGGGAAAAATCAGACTCAGAAAACTGAAGTGACTTGCTCTTAGATTTTCAGCATAAAGGGATCATAAATCAAGCTCCCCTGAATGTTTCTACTTATTCAATGGATCGCTCATCATTCAAACAATTTTTAGAATTTCTTTTCTGGATTCATCCTTAGAACCATTTTAGAAGACAAACAATTCTGGTTTCATAGGTATGATCTATAGGCTGTTTTGTTTTGTTCTCCTGCCACAATTATACTATTTAACTTTATCCCCTGCTTAGTCATCAGACTTGGCGGTACTGTGATCTCCTTGGAGTCAAGAATCATATTCCCACAGTATTTATGATAATATCTGTTCTATTATCAAATTGATTATATACTTTTTTGCTAAAATATATGCAAAATATATGTAATATTTTACACATAACCATAACTAAAAGCATAGACTCGGAACTATTTAGAAGTTTCCTCTTGCCAAAACCTTGAAATCCAATCGCTATGTATTTATCTTAAGGATATCATTACTATTATTGTTATTCATAGATTAATTTTGAGACTTTAAAAAACAGCCTATGCTAATGGTATGCTAATCCCACTGTCTAAACAATTACAAATGTTAATGATTGGATCAGAGTAATTTTTTTTATTATTGTTATTTCATGCCTGAAATATTCAGTGCTTGGGTTTGTTTCTATAAATGGCACAGAAAAAGTTTTTACAGCAGATCCTAAAATGACTGTGTGGATATCAAAGAATGTTTTCCAATGGAAAGAAAGTGTAAATCTTTTATGTAGTTGAGTGCTAAAACAGTTTATTGATCAATGTCAACAGGTGGAGCCAGACAAATGGTCCTAATCTGTGCCTTTGTAAATATGCTAACCACAAGGAGACAATTTTTTCCCTAAAGAATCAAGAAAATTAACATGAGTTTTTTGTTCAATTATTTGGAGTCCCAGCCTGTAAGCCAGAAAGTCTAAGGGGATCTTCTATGGTATATTTGAAAAGTGTAGGTTATATATTTTGCCTGGAACTACTTATAGAGAACTATGGTAGCCATTTTTAGAAAATAACTATGGTTACTTGGGCCAGTGTCAAGGTAACACTTTCCAAAATACCATGACCAGGAAGATTTGCACGTCTCAAAGATATTTGAAGTTGATGGAGTCTGTGGTTACTTAAAGATCAGCTGCTCTTATTGGATTAAGTAGAATTGGGTTATGAGCTGGATACCAATTGTGAATGTTCTGAACACACTCCCTCCCTTTGCACGATCTAACGTGCTATGATTTCCAACCACTCCCTATCCCAGTCATTCTTCCTTGGAAAATGCATTGTTCAGCCTTTTAAAACTGTCACCAACTATTGCATATTATTCTCTGGATATTGATTTGCAAGCACAAGATATAGTGACAATATTACTGTCTATTATTAAATGGGTATATATAACTAATGTAGAATATGTCAAGCCCTCACTAAAATGTCAATAAGTGTTAGCCATTATTATCATCATTATTATTTGTTCTCCGAAGATTTTGCTTACCTGTTGAATCAACCTTTCAAACATAATGTACATTATCAAATAAACCTCTACTGAGTTTTTAGCTTTATTTTTGCTTGATTATTTTTTTCTTTTCCTTTTAAA
The DNA here is from genome assembly GCF_008692635.1 of Crocuta crocuta. NCBI lineage: Eukaryota > Metazoa > Chordata > Mammalia > Carnivora > Hyaenidae > Crocuta > Crocuta crocuta. Next base: position 7,720,965 of record NW_027532607.1, on the reverse strand, counting down.
AACATTTTTTAAAATGTTTATTTATTTATTTTGAGAGAGAGTGCCTACAGGAGGGGCAGAGAGAAAGGGAAAAGGAGAATCCCAAGCAGGCTCTGAGCTGGCAGTGCAGATCCCAACTCTGGGCTTGATCTCACAAACCATGAAATAATGACGTGAGTCAAAATCAAGCGTGGAACATTCAGTCAATTGAGCCACCCAGGCACCCCTGTATTTTTGCTTTCTTTGTTTGTTTGGTGGTGAGAGGGGAGGATTATTTGTCTTCTTGAAGTATTTTGAAGTCAGTCTTCTTAATCTGTATTTCAGCAGGTAATTCTATGGACACAAAATACAGAATTTTTCATTTGGTTTTCCTAACCTATAAATACAGACCAAACAATTCAAATTCTTAAAATTATTTACCACCCTGGTTTTATAAAGTACTACATAGGCTTTACAGTAGAGATTCATGACATCTTCCAAATGAATAGGCATTTTTTTGTGTGTTTTCTTATGGATTCCACGATAATACTTGGAATGTAAGTTACATAGTGCACTTAAGCACTTTTGTGAGCCTGTAAGTGTTGGGTAGGATATAAAGGGACAGTGAAAAAATGAGCCATGAGAATAAAGAGAATTCCCTACAATGATGTCTTTCAGATGAGTAACACATTCTCAGAATCGTGGATAAAATTTTCCTAAGCAGAGATTTATTGTACAAGAAACTGAGGTGGCCACATGTTTTCAACATACAGGGAAAATTAGGGGTTCTATTAAAATCAGAGCAAAAGTGTTCAAGACATTCTTCTCTTTGCTTTCCCTAAGTGTCTCCAAAATTCTTCTCTTCTTGTCTTTTTCATGAATTTATTATTGAATGCATTCTCTGGGGCAAACTGGATTATTAAGAAATGTTTTCTCTCTATAACAGAGAATGGTGTGCAGTTAGAGCAAATATAAATGATGATCCCCACAAGCAGAGAAAGAAATGAAGCACGTTTCATGGAGATCCAGACAAGAGGTCTTGTGCTGTCTGTCAGAAGTCACTTTCAGCTGATAGAAACAGGAAGCTGAAAAACAGTGGCTTAAATAAATTAGGAGTTTACTTTCCCTCATGTAGAAGTCTAGAATAGGCTACTCATGGATAATATAACAAGCTTGCAATGCTTAAAAATTCTAGCTTCTGCTATCCTATTTCTTGTGCTTTCAAATTGTATCCCAGACTCCAAAAAAGGAAGAACAAAGGTTAAAGGCAAAAAAGAGTTTGTCGTGGAGTCAGCCCATTAGGGAGCTTCCTGGAAGCCCTCACTCAAGGGACTTCCACTTAAACTTCAGTGGATAAAGCTTAATCATACAGTCACTTCCATCTGCAAGTGATGCTGGGAAATGTAGTTTTTAAGGTAGGTCATTATCACCACCACCAAAATGAAAGGGGGATGTTAATAAAAATGTCAGGAGAAAATGGAAGAGAATGTATCTCTTACATATTACCTGCTTTCTATATTTATATTAGGCTTTCCCTTCATTTTTCCTTGAACATAAGATCTATTGGGGAATCTGCTTGCCAACCTACTTAGTCCCCTTAGGAAGCCATAAGGTTAACCTGCTGCTGAGAACTAACCTTTGTAGGTATGTCAAAGTTCTTAAGTTACACTCTAAACTACACTCATTTCACAGACACTTGAATCACACACACACACACACACACACACACACACACACACACACACATCACAAGCAGTATGAGATTATCCCATATGATGGCATTCAACTTTTCCAATCTTGTTCCTTCTGGCCCTGGTTACTCATTAAATTGTAGAACCACATTTGTTTTTGATTAAAAATTATGCATGGAAGTACATTTAAAAAATATGCTTTCTCAGTGACACACAGAAAAAGGAAACTCTTTTTTTGCCCGCATACCCTAAAAGTTCCCAGTTAAATCATTTTAAATTGCAATTTGTTCAACACTTTGGAATCACAAAGGCGAGGCAGTCAAATTCCACACCCAAAGCACACATCTCACTTAGAGAGGCTCCTTTTCTAATACTTTCAGAGTGGATTTGATTTGCTTGCTACTTCAAGAGGCAGAAAATTCCATTTAGGGATGTTTCACAATTGGAAATTCTTCCTATGTTATAACCAACTGTTGCTCTATAGCTTTTAACCACTCACCTTGCTTCTATTCTTATACTGGATGTTTGACTGAACTAACTCACATATTTCCATGATACAAGATGGCATAAAAAATGACCTTGTCTGCGTGAGGGCTATAGCCAGTATTATCTATATGGATTATATATAGCAGAAGGGCTGTATACCCAGCACAAGGTTTTAACTTGTCCTCTACTAGCCTTAAGCAAAACCAGAAGTCTTTGCTCTTGAGGTCAAGTTTCTTGAAGCAACATTTAAAGTTACTTCACTATTTGTAATGTCTCAGGCTTAGAAATATAGTGGAAAATAACAAAAGCTATGTGAGTATTGTCACTTAATAAAAAATACCTTTACCTTCACTCCCTCAATAGTTTGGGTCTACCTACTGCATGACATTTATGATGTGTAAATTGTTCCCCTTCTCTGACCTTTTAGATTTAAGATGCCACTGCACAATGGAAAATATGTCTCAAGAAAATAAAGGAATCAAACTATTTGGCTTTCCTCATCCACCGTATCTCATTTCTATCAATAATTCAACATGAGCCATAAATTCAGAAACAAGTTTATTCATGGATTACCTATGTATTCAGGGGAATATTTTATTTTTCCTAATGATATTCACTATTGCTGAACAAAATAATAAGAAAATAGCTCCTCCAGAGTCTCTGAATTCTGTTTTTCTGTGCACCGTGTCCTCACACTTCCCCTGTTGGAGCCCACCCTCTTTTACTAAGTGAACCACAGTCACTTAAGTAATCTTAAAGACTAAATAGGAGAACACATGGTCCAGGCGAATATGAAGTTCAGCTGCCCATTCCATAACAACTGTACTGCTTTAAATGATTAGGGAAATCACAGCAGCCAGGAAATGTTTATTGTTTTGGAAAGAGGGTGGGTCAGGATGGGATTTCACTTTCACTCTTTCCTAGAGGAAAATATTCATCCAACAGATCTTTTGTGACATATCAGACCTGCAGTCTCCGTTTGCCAACTGTCAAGACATCCAATGGTTCAGGCAACTGGGAAGGGTAGCAAGAAAATAAACTGACTCCCAGCCAAGCAAATGCCAATTATATTTTGTTTTAAGTGTCCTAGAAGAGATGGCAGGAGGCCAACAGCATGGTGGATGGACAGGGGTTACTTAAAGGGCACATAGCAAAGGCTAGGGCCCGTGGAATTCTAAAAAGACATGATTGGCATGGTGACAGATGGAGGCGGGTGGCCAGGCTCTCTGAAAGATGATTTATACTCTGTGCCAATCAAACTATTCTTTCACGTGTAGTTCAAAGCCTCCATGTATGATGAGAATTTCAAGACAAAGAGAATGATTTACTGAAAGTTTTAACATGAATTTAATTAGGAGAGTAGAGTCACCATGTACTGGTAACTGGCTAGGCTTTGCTAATAGACATTCCAAACCCATTAGGGGAAGACAAAAAAAAGAAGGAGTGATTTCTCCAGGGTGACCAATTTCCTGGATCAGAGTATATTCAGGGTGTAGGGGGGGTGCAAGAGTACCTGGCTCCGAGGGTCCCAAACAGATGAAGTTTGGCCACATTCCAGTGACAAAATCCAAAGACAGTGAAATGAGTGGTGGTGAAATAGGAAAGGAATTTATTCCTTCTACTTTCTAGTTTCTTAGCTGAGATCTCTTTATAATAAAAGAGATTAATGAGGGGAAAATGAACAGATGTTTAATAACAGGTCTACCTCCTGTATCCATGGGAGGTACTGAGAAAATATGAATAACTCAAGAAATGGCTCAAGCCTTCACCTGAAATACCATTTCCAGGTAAAGACAAAAAAAAAAAAATGTTGCTGGGGGAGGTGGCTGGGAGAGCCAGGTTTTCAGAAAAAGCACAATGAACAAGAGTATGGCTGTTATTCAGATTTAAATCCTTGCCTTCCCCATTTATAAGGGTTTCTACAGACTTAGTCTTCCTCTTCTTCCTGGTACAGACAGGGAGGCGCCCTTACATATGGAGATTTTCCTTGTAAATGTAAATTGCACTTACAAAGGGATAACTTCTACTTGATTTCAGAGCTTCTCTGGTGTTTACAGTTTTGAAAGAATAACCAACCTAAAATAACTCTTATGCCAAAAAGGCATAATTTGGGGTGACAAATTCTGTTCCCTTTCACTTAGCATGCTGGAATTACGTGGTTTAAATTGACTCATGTATTTGTCTGGATGCACTCCATGAGATGCTTTCATTGAAGACTAAAATCCACTTACTTGAAGGAAGGCAGTTACAGTGTGGGCATAACAGGTAAAGAATGTTGCATTTAGAAATACAAAATAGGGGGCACCTGGGTGGGTCAGTGGGTTGAGTGTCTGACTTTGGCTCAGGTCACGATCTCACAGTTTGTGAGTTCGAGCCCCGCGTTGGGCTCTGTGCTGAGAGCTCAGAGCCTGGAGCCCACTTTGGAGTCTGTGTCCCTCTCTCTCTGCCCCTCCCCTGCTTACTCTCAGTCTCTCAAAAATGAATAAATGTTAAAAAAATATATATATGTATATATAATAGAAGCATTCTTTAAGTTCCTTTCTAGATAGATTATTATATGGCCAATGTTAGTAAATTTTGGAAGGTTGGCGTTAAGTTAGAAATCCAGTCATGTGTAGCAGAAATACACTTTATCAAGTACATTCTATCAAATTAAATTCTAATGGAATATCCTAGTCAGCTCCCCCCACACTCCCCGCAATGAATTTCTCTTTCTGAAATCCATGCATTACTGGAATCGTAGTATGCAATACACTTTCATTAATTAAGCCACTGCACAGTATTGCATTAGAAAAGTTCATCTTTTACAGGTATCCTATAATGCTTTCAGGAAAGCTGAAACCACACGCCTTTAACCTGCTTACAAGGAAAGGGATCTTTATGTGACATAGATTTCAAATTCTAATTCTTTGGCTTAACAACAATATTCATGTTAAATAATGGACAAAATTAAGATGTGAGATGATGTAAACATTTAATAAAGGAGAGCCTCACCAAAATGGAGTCGGGGGGCTGTAGGGGGAGCTCTCACATCCTACCACTCTGCATCAATTGCAGATCCAAGAGGCAGGCAGGGACCCAGCAGGTAGTTACTACTTTACTATCCTGAAGGAGGAAGAAACACTTTCTTCCTTCCCTGGAAACAGCCTAGCCAATGAGAGACAGTCATACCTCAGTCAATGAAAGACCACCATGCTTTGAACTCCCATTTTACAACTATGGACATTTCTAAAAAATGTTTTCTTTATTTCTGAGAGAGAGAGAGAGAGAGAGCATGAGCAGGGGAAAGTCAAAGAGAAAGGGAGATACAGTATTGGAAACAGGCTCCAGGCTCCGAGCTGGCTGTCAGCACAGAGCCCCACGTGAGGCTCGAACTCAGGAACCGTGAGATCATGACCTGAGCTGAAGTCAGAAGCTTAACCAACTGAGTCACCCAGGCGCCCCTGGACATTTTGTTTTTAACAGCCTTCCCAACTTCCCCCTTTTCATTTATAAAATAGAATTCCTCTCCTTTGTTCTGGGAATTTGCCTTCTGCTGTAGTTTACTTGTCCTGGAGTGCAATTTTCTGCTATTCTTGAATATATCTACTTTTGCTGGTAAGATAACCAACCGTTTTAATTTAAAGGTTAACAAGGGGGCACCTGGGTGGCTCAGTCGGTTAAGCATCCAACTTCGGCTCAGGTCATGATCTTGCGGTTCATGAGTTCAAGCCCTCCATCTGGCTCTGTGCTGATTCCCAGAGCCTGGAGCCTGCTTCAGATTATGTCTCTCTCTCTCTCTGCTCCTCCCCCACTCAAGCACTCTCTCTCTCTCTCGCTCTCTCTCTCTGTCTCTCAACAAAAAATAAATAAATGTTAAAAATATTTTTTAAAAAGGTTAACAAGGACTATTTGGATTACTTTGCATTGTTGAAAGATAAACTGAGGAATATTTAAAGTCCTAAGTGTTCACTGGAACAAAAATCAATGTGAATCAGGCAGCATCCAATCTAGCAGATAGAAAGGAGCTCCAAGGAGCTATATGAAATAAATGATTTTTATAGCCACAGGAAGTGGGAACAAGGAAGTTATACTAGGCAAAAATGGGTTGGTTATTGCAAAGTTACCGTCCCTTTGGGGATGGTAGGGATCCATTAGGCAGATGACCTAAGTAGTGCTGATCAGGTGATTCCTGATTGGATGGTCTAAGATTCCATTTCTGGGAGAAAGAAAATGATAATTAAGCTAAACTTTAGTTTGTCGACATGGGACTTTGCATAAGTGATTCCATTTTGGGTATGTTGTCTGGTTTTTAATAACATAACTATATTTTATTAGATAATTGCAATATTTTTAATTTTATCATTCAAAGTACAGAATACCTTCCAAAGATATGTGATTTTTCACAAGGAAATAAGATTAATTACACATACAGTATCTCAACTGAAGAGTTATGCCTACATAAAGTTTCTTCCTGTATCTTCTCCAGTATTGTCAGGAGGATGTGGATGTACAACAGGCCAGAGAAGAAGGTAGAGGGACTCTCAACTGGGCTACACAGGGTGTGGAGTAGATCAGGTGTTCTCATCCCTGACTACTCACTACCCACTGTAACCATCTGGAGAGTTTTAAAGAGTATAAATACCTGGTGCCTATGCCCAGACATTTTGCCTCAATTGGTCTTAGGTGTACTGTGAGTATGGTGATTTTGGAAGCTCTCTGCAAGATTCTAATGTGCAATCACAGTTGGGTATCACTGTTCTAGACTGATCCAGGGATTCTTAAATTTCTCTGGCCATAAGGTTCCCCATGATTCTTGTTAAGAAGTTTGTCTAATCAGCTACCCAGGTGATTTGGTTCAGGTGGTCCTTGAGCCACATTCTGAGGAAAAAAAAAAAAGAAAGAAAGAAAAAAGAAAAAGAAAGCTCTTGTCTTACCTTATTTATTTAAGCCCTGGGCTTGTCACCTGGTGACACCAACTTCAGCTATGTGAAAGTTCACTCAGAGTACATAATTCTTAATGTTGGCAGTTCTCAACATTCATGGAAACAAAAACTTTCACTGAAGCTTCTATACAATTGTGTTGCCACATGCAATGCCAAGGGCAATTCCAAATTCCCATAAGTCGGATGAATCTCCAGCCAAGAAAAAAAAAATCTAAATAATGCAGTAGATTGCACTCAAAAATAGACTGAAGCTTAGGGAGTTCGAGAGGGATCTTTTCTTTTTTAGATGCTTTTTGCTTTAACAGACACGATTTTATTTTAAATATTTATTTATGTGTGACCCCAGAATTATCCGCTCAGATGTTTATCTAGAGAAATGAAAATGTATGTCCCCAAAATAGATTTGTACAAGAATGCTTATAGTAGTTTTATTTATAATAACTAAAAGTTGGAAATAATCTAAATATCTATCAACAGGTGAATAAATAAACAACAACATGGAATGGCACATGGGAGACGTTGAAAGGCTACCTTGCTTCTTCACATTGCACGTTTGTTTAGGTAGATTGAGTTAGTAACTAAACTATTACTTTAAGCATTCTGAAATGTAATATCTTCTACCCTCATGACATGTATTTGATAGATAGACAAATAGATAAATATATACCTTTGCATGAGAAGATAAATATTATGTCAGTATTTTCCTGTATAGACTTTCTGTAATAAATCGTAATTTCCTCACCAAATAGATGTCCAGAGTGAAATATGATGAAATGCCTTATAAATAGCAAGGCAAAGGAGAAAGAAACAATATTAAGAATTTCAAAAACCTCATTCATGATATAAATTAATCCACTGAGTTGTACAACAAACACATACCCAGAGCTTGTTATATTCCAGGCATAAGAGCTGACAGCGCATATAAATTAGGTCCTTGTCCTCAGGATTCGGGTTCTTGTAGAAGATACATAGAAGCTGACAAGCATTTACAGAGTGGTGTGGTAACTGCTAGATTAAATACATGGTGCTTTGAGAGCAACTAGGAGAGGTCCCTAAACAGTACGGAGGTGGGTCAGACATCTAAGGAAGAAACCGAGTGGAGAAT